>NC_090265.1:713627548-713934390 GCF_040414725.1 Anabrus simplex
TTTAGTGTAGTGGCTATAACTTGCAAAATGAGAATAATTACCATGTGATACAGTAGAACACTGACTAACCGAGATAATGTGGAGACTATTGGGGTCAATTCGGGAATAATTATTTTAAAAAATTACCGGTAAATGCGGTACACATTCCTTTTATGCTTCTCGTCATATCCAGATGTTCTTCGTGCTGTTAAAAACTAGGAATAGTGCTCGCATCCTTCAGTGTTCTCAGTGCAGTAAAGCTATTATGAATTTTACTATTGTTCTACACTAAGACAGCCTGCCCGCGGTGTAGGGGTAGCGTGCCTGCCTGTTACCCGGGGGCCCCGGGTTCGATTCCCGTCCAGGTCAGGGATTTTAACCTGGATCTGAGGGCTGGTTCGAGGTCCACTCAGCCTACGTGATTACAATTGAGGAGCTATCTGACGGTGAGATGGCGGTCAAAAAAGCCAAGAATAATGGCCGAGAGGATTCGTCGTTCTAACCGCACGTCACCTCGTAATCTGCAGACTACCGGACTGAGCAGCAATCGCTTGATAGGCCATGGGGTTTGGTTTGGTTCTACACTAACACCCAGGTGAACTTCGTGCTGTTTAAAAACCAAGAATAGTGCTCGCATCCTGCAATATTCGCAGTGTAGTAAAGTTATTGTGAATTTTACTTTTGTTCTACATTAACAAATTAGTTTCGTATAAAATTTATCCTCGGTTACAGGGGTTCTACCAAATTATTTGTGAAGAAGGAACCGTACAAGGAACTGTTAGTGAAATGATTTATGTACCTATGTTACTTTTCTGCTGATTTGAGACATGAACAAAAATGATGTTGTGAACCCCCTAAAAATTTTGTCACGAGCCGCCACTGTGTTTAATTATTCATATTTTGAGTTAGTGAGTTGCATTTCATGACGTTCGACATGTGATATTTTCTTTAGGTGACTCGAAATAAACATGCATAACCTTTCCCTCAACCTCTCATATCGCACACCGATATTCGCCATGTTTATTCTGGGTTACGGTCTGATGTAATTGTAGTTGGTCTTGGTCTGAGGTACTATAGTTTGTCTTGCATGAGGTATACCTACTGTGTAGTCGATAATGTTTGAACACAATGATATTATGTGAGAATTGTATCGAAAAATAGCTTATATATGCATATTAGCGTCATCGAGAAACTGGTTTAATATCTTGAGTAACACTGGAGAGGTGTTATAAACAATACACGCAACAAATGTTGGAAAAGGGAGTTTGAAAATAAGTAAACTTGAATTGAAGCGGCGTCGGGAGGTGTTGTACAGAGGACATTGGAAAATGAGGTGATTAGTATCAGTATCTGTGGAACCACATTCACAGAGGGGATGGTCGATGAACTTAAACCGTAATTTATAGAGAGGTGTTAGGGAATGATTGAATCGTAGTCGTATTATATTAATGATGTGTCGGTGGGTGTATGGTGTTTTAGCATACCAATGTGTAGCAGGTAATAAAGGCTGAATCCTATGGTAGAATTTCCCTTTGATTTGAAACCCTTGTAAGAGCACTTACCGCATTCCAAAGACGTGTTGCAGAAAGATGCTTATTAAATGAAGTGATGAGGAGTTTCCAGGCTTGTCGTCTTTCATGATGGAATGTTCGTCTTAGGGCAGCTATGTGACGTTTAAGATGGAAATAATTAGCGGGAGTTAGGGTTTTCAGTATATTTTAAAGAGCCTGTTTTGTATTAACTGATGGCATTCGGAATCCCACCATCGTCGATGTGCTGTATGGTGTTTTGAAAGGGTATTACCATTCGAGATAGTGATGTATCAAGCCCAAAACAAAAAATAGCTAATCTCGTCCTCTCGGCATGTCTCTCATTGTTGTATCGTGAATGACGTGAAACACGATGCATAAGAATTGTGTAGGGTCCATATTAACTATTTGCGTGGTCGATCGGAGAGTGGTAAGTTATCGGTCCGAATCCACATGTGATAAGGATGGGATAGTGATCGCTGTTATGGGTATCTCCTAATGTTCTCCATGTAGTTATCGAGGCGATATAACAGCTGCAGAAGGAGATATCTACTGCGCTATGCTGAGTACCTAGTGGTGTAATCCGTGTTGTGGAACTATCATTATGAATTAATAAATTACATTGATGTATAGCGTTGTGGAACTGAGTTCCTCTTGCGGTATCAACGAGAGATCCCCATTGAGTGTGATGAATGTTTAGATTGTCGAGAAGAATTAGTTGGCTGTCAGGTGGGTATTGAAAAAATTGGTTCCAGTGGGCGTAGGTGATGTAGAACTCCGGAGGATAATATAATTTATTAACATATGTGTTATGAGAACGAATGCCCAGAACGTAGTTAATTGGTATTTGACACTGTGGGGTAAAAAGATCGTTGTGAAGCGATTGGTGTATCAAAAAGGCTAGTACTTCATATCCAATTCTATCAAGGAAAGTCATCTCCGTAGAGGCCATGAAGGCCCTTGGAGGATTGGAAGATAAAGGCTTCCACTATCCGGAACCTCGGCACTTGATCCAATTCTATCATGCCGTTCGATATGAAAACTGGTAAAAGAAAAATTAGTTTCTTGTGCGAGCCAAGTTTCTTGAAGGGCTACTGGTGAGTGTGAAGTACCCTTCACAAGAATTTGCTGTTCATGATATTTGTTGCGTATGCTTCTAGCATTCCATTGAATGGCTCTCATTAACATCCTCAAATATTCGCTTTAGACTTTCACGTAATTGTCCAAGCACGGGTAGTATATTGGGTTTATCCCGAAGTAACTGAGTGAGCTGAATTATTAGATTATTGATACACGTTTGGACGTGATCTTTCTGTTTTGTAGAATTGACTGATTGAATGGGTGTTGTGCGGGTTGCATAGATATGTCTTGCCGGGACGTAGAGGATAGTGGCTGAGAACAAGGAATGGGTGTTGCGAAGCGTGAGTCGACATTATACGGAGTAAATCAGAGGGCTGTACAATCTGCAAATATCAGGTTTTATCATAGCCTTGTGGTGGATTTGGAGGTAAATCTTTTACAATGACTTGTGTAAATTTGCGTATACGTGGAGTCTCAACAGTAGGGAGAGATGAATGAGAGGGAAATGGGGGGATGCTGTAGGTTATCGTGTTGAGAAAAATGTGATGGAAATAATAGGGAAGCGGCTTTGGAAAACGATACAATGTCAATGCACATTAATTTCTTTATTTCGACTTATCGCTTATGGACAGCACAATCTGCAGAACCTGGTATATGTTCCTGCTTGCAATATAAACATTGTGTGACGTTTGTAAAGACAGTCAGATGTGGCATGACCAAGTGCAGAGTTACGACTTAGCATGATTAAGTGCACAGTTGCGATATCTAAATGTAGAAGATTGGCAATTACGAAGTGTATGACCGTATCGTTGACATTTTGAGCAAATGATTGGGTAGAAAATAAACGGATTGACTTCTAATAAAACCTGGTATATGGAGACATATTTTGGGAGGGATTTAGAACAGAAGACAAGCTTAACTTATCGAGTAGGCAAGTAGACTACTTGGCCATCTTGTATGGTCTTTCTACTTAAGCTATGAACGGATTGCAATATGACGTCACTTTTGAGGAGAGTGTATATATAAGCTTCTGGTAGCTCTTTATCAACACCTCTTACGATATCGATGCGAAATATGTTCGAGTGTGGTATAAATGCTTGCAGCTTGTTAGAGACAGGAATTGAGCTATGCAATGGCATTGGTATGAGAGGCAGAGTGAAAAGTTACCTGTATCCTGTTTCGTCTTTTCGGCTGCATGGATTTATCGGAAAATTTTCTTTCATAAAGGAGTCGACCAAAGGCCATTGGATGTAAATTTCCGATGCTGTTAGTACCTTGGGAGGAAACAAAAACAATAAAAGGTCCTGGGTGATTATATGCATATGTATAACAATCAACTTTAGTTGTAGTGCTAGTAGGAAGTGCAGAATTAGAATCACATGGGGTGTATTATTCAGGGAGGTTCACGATTTCTTCCCGACCGATATTGCTATTAGAGGCCGGATCGGTCTCCTCTTCTCCACCACTGTTAGTTGTCATATCTCCCGACCCATATTGCTATTAGAGTCCGAATCGGTCTCCTCTTCTCCACCACTGTTAGTTGTCATATCATCACAACACTTCGTATAAGCAGAAGAATCTAGAAAAAAGTAAGTTCAGGAACCAACACGAGTGACTACACCTCGCACACCAACCGCACTACTCGAAGGAGTGAACGAGACTGGTTTTACCCAGTCACTACATTTTTAATATAGAAAAACAAACGTGAAACTGTATGGTTCCATAAAGTCACACATTGGATAAATCGGATTCACACTTAAAATACATAAAAACTACTATGTAATGAGCAGTATTCCTAAGGGATTCGTATAGAAGGGATCGTACACACAGTACGAATAGCAGCAGGAGCGAGAATGAAATTCACAGAGTCAATTGGGCGTCATCGAGTAATTGATTAAGAACCTGTATCTTGGCAGGGGAAGGGTCAGATAACAAACAAGGAATACTAGTTGGAAAGGGAATGGAAAAAGACATGGTTAGAGTCGCCATCAGAAACACCACACACGCAATAAGGCAAAGTAGCAAGGCGAAAACGATATTTCTATTGGGGGGTTAAAGATCTTGATGGAACCGTAGGCGTATAGTGTTAGTGATATTTCGTCGTGAATATGTTCCCTGATAAAACAAAGGTTGTGATGGGATGGATGGTTGAAGCTGATAATAGCAGTGGCCTTTGGAATGTGCGGTTTGACTCCAGTGGTCTTGCAGGTTATAAATTTCATTTCTTGTCGGTATTGAAGATCTACTTGTGATACAAATTCTTATTTTTTGTTAATTACTACCTATTCAATACAATAAAAACGTAATAAAACTTACATATTTATTAATTTGTTTATATGGTACATGTTTCGCTCCTTTTTCGTGAGCATCATCAGCCAATCATTATTTACTTAAGGTTATATAAGATCATGAATCTATTCTATTGGATTAAGATTATGCTTGTAAACATGATTGACAAATCTTATAATATTTTACAAGTCATATAACAATAAAATGATGTCTTTAACTTAAAACATATTTGTCTAAAATCTAAGTCTAACATTTTATTGACGAAACTCATCTGGCGAACATCCTATAAAATTGTTTTATAAAACCTTTTGAGTTCTGGCTAATTGTATTGATTTGATGTTGCTTGACTTGTATGATTGTCGTTGAAACTTCGTTAACATTATTAACAATTTTCTACAGTTGATAATTGCCTATATTATGAACATTTAACTTTTTCTCGATGTTTCTGGAGTAACATTTGTACAAAATGTATTGGCATTAATTTTATGTTGTCAATACGAGAATATTGTTCATGAACAAACTTGTTGGTGAATGAACACTTTTAATGTGATGTAGAATTTGAATTGTTCTCGTATGTTCCAAATTGGGCTTATTCGTATATCTGTACTGAAAGATAAAACATATATATGTTTATGGTTTCGATTATAATTCTGTATAAACTTCTTATCGAAAGAATTGTCACTTACTTTTTTCTGCTGCGTAACCGTCTAGTGTTACTCCTGTTCTGTTTGCACTTCTTGTATTATATGAGTGAGTGTGGATGAGTTTAAATTTTGGCGGGAAGTGGGAAGGGGAAGTGATGGTAGGCGGTGCATTGATGGCTGCAATGGATTGTGGAGGGGACTGCCTAGGAGAAGTAAGGGGAGGAGTTGAGTTTGTTTGCATCAATAAGCCATTAACTTTTGTCAGATTAAAATGTTTATAGAATTTATTTATATCAGATTGAGCATTTGTATTAGTTCCGGTAATTGTACTAAGATGGGTTCTTTATTTCAATTTCGTTATTTTGGTTTTTATTTTTGTTGTATTGCTGATCTAAATAAATGCATATGTTTTTTTGATTCCGTCATTTCTTTTCCTTTTTCTACTCTACTTAAAATTCTTAAATCCATTTCAATAGTTGTAAAAGTGCGACCAGTTTCTAGCATGCGTGCTCCCATTGCAGAATGTTTCTTGTGTTTGGCTGCATTTACATGTTCGAGATATCTTATCATAAAGCTGTGGCCAGTTTGGCCAACATACGAAAATTGCATTCTGCACACGTAAGCCTATATATTCCAGAGCCTTGATATTGATTACTATTTATATTAACTTGATTGTGCTTGAAGATATTATTTCGGTTCTGTTTTGTGTTTTGAAGGCAATGTTAATATCTCGCTTTTTGATGGTATAAGTGACTTGGAATATAGCTGGGTTAGTAAATGTACACGTTGCAAATTTGGATTTCTTATTTTTATCTGGTGTGAGACTTGTGGCCAATTTTATTTTTCACCTTATTAATGATCTTGTTAACCATCTCTATTTTATAACCGTTATTGAGTGCCAGGTCCTTTATGAAATTAAGTTCTTTAAACTCTTACTTGTTAGTTGAATTTTTCAAGGGCTCTATAAACCAAACTCAAAAATGCCGCCTGTTTGTGTGAATTGGGGTGGAGTGACTCGTTTTGAATCGTTATTGGAACAAACGTCGGTTTTCTATAAATCAGGCGCAGTTCAGCTTAAGCCACGAAGGAGAGCGGACGCATGAGTAGAGAGCTCGGGAGTGGGAGTAAGGAGTGAGTGCTGAGTGCAGGAAGCTTGTGGGGAGTTTGACAACAATGATTGGAGTAGATCAATACAGGGCGGCTATTGGAGGATGGCAGAGGAGAATCAAGAAAGAAGAAGTAAAATCAGCTGGGTGTAAAGTGGATTTGGTAATCAAAGGAGAAGTAGTGTTAACAGCGGCGGTGGTTATAATGTTGCTACTGATTGGAGGTGTAGAGCCGATCCCAGGCCCGACATCTAGTGGAAATGAGGGATGGGAAGACATAGAAGAATTCAAAAAATGGGTAAAAGAGACGGTGGTAGAAGTGTGTCCCTTTGAGCAAATTAAGAATATGATCCAAGAACGAACCAGGGAGTTTGGAAAAATGAAGTTATGGCTGCGAGAAATGACGGACGATATAACATCACAAGTGAGAAAGAACGACGAGGAAGTGGCAAAATTAAGAGAAAGATTAGGACGACTGGAAGAGGAGACGTTGAAATTGAAAGCGGAAGTGAATGCCAATACATTGAATCGCAGGAAGAAGTGCTTATTTATTTATTGGGTGCCTGAGGAGGTGAGAGAAGACAAAGTACGTACAATTTACAAAGTAGTCGACTTAATACAGGGGAAATTGAAACTTAACTTTAGCGAAGTGGACATAGAGAGTGGGAAGAACTAGGGGCAACAGACCTATCAAAGTAGAACTGTTTTCTACGTTGATGGCTGATGCTGTTATAGGCAATGCGAGTAACATGCAGAGAGAAAAAATATGGATCAAGAGAGACGTGGGATGGGAGGCTATTAGGAATGAGAAAATACTCAGAAAACACAGGATACGTGCGATAAATCAAGGACTGAGAGCTACTATTAAAGGACAAGAGTTAGTGGTGTCAGGCAGAAATTGGAAGAGGAACTGGTCTGTGAATAGACTGCTGGACTTAGAAATGAAGATTAAAAAAGACGAAGAAAAAATGAGCAGTGCAACGAGAGGTGGGGAAGTGAGGAGAGATAACAGTAACAGTGTAATGTGTGAAGCGGGTCAGAGAGAGGCGCTAAGTGAAAATGTAACCATTAACAGTGACGAAGTTCAGGAAGAGGCGACAAGTGAAAGGGTGACCATTAGCAGTGAAGAAGAAGGGCAGAGAAGTGAAAGCAGTGAAGTAAGGGAAGTGACGGGTAAAAAGGTGACGTCAGAGGCAACCAGAGGATATCTCAATAGGAGTTGGGAAAGAGGCAAGGACAGAAGATTAACGGAGATGATGGGAGCTGAAGGTGGAGGCAAAAGAACACAACAGAGTGAAGATGGTGATGAAGTGGCGGCCAAAAAAGGTGGCAGAGAAACAGGAAAGTATAGAAAACTGACAGACATGTGGGATTCAGGTAGAAATGAGAAGGGTGTAGTCACTAGAAGTAAAAAGAACAATAGTATAGGGAGTAGTGAAAATAAAGATTGTTAGATGCAAGAATGTAGTGTTGAGGAATGAGTATTTGGTATTTGTAGGTGAAGACGAAGTGATATTTTGAAGGTTGTGATGGTGTATGTGTGTGTGGTATTTGTAGATGGAGATTTATTTGATGGTAGACGAGTGTGTGCTAGGGCTGAAATGTGGTGTTGGAAGTAGAGGTGGTATATGTTGAAATGTGGTGTTGGAAAGGTATGGATAAGTGGTAGTGCACGCATTAGTAAGTTGTATTTAATGTGATGGTATATGAGTGGGTGGTATTTGTAGATGTTGAAATGTGGTGTTGGAAACGTATGAAGATGTAGTAATGTAATTTGGCTATTTGTAAATTTTGGTTTGGTGGAAGATGGAGTTTTCGGTAGGTAATTATGATGGGTAATAGGATGAGTATGAGTGTATGGTAAATTGAGTATTGTAGATGAGTGTGTGCTAGTGATGAAAGGTGGTGTTGGAAATAGAGGTGCTATATGTTGAAATGTGGTGTTGGAAAGGTATGAGAAGTAGTGGTGCACTCATGAGTAAGTTGTAAATGAAGGTGGTTTGGTATTCAATGTGATATGAAATTTGGAGATGTGGTGGTACTTTTCAATGGCAGATTTTAAGTGTTGAGAGGGACGAGAACTGAGAAGTGGTGTTTGTTTAAGTGTTGAGAGGGATGTGAATAGAGAATTGGTGTTTGTTTGTAAACTTTGGTTTGGTGGACGTGATGGCAAGTGGATGGTGGACGTCTAATTATTGCTATATTATGTGAGTGTTAAGTGATGATGTATTGGTATTAAATTGCAGTAGAGACGGTAATTTATTGCTGAAATGTTGAGATGGAGAAAGGGTGGTATATGTAATGGCAGAATTTAAGTGCTGAGAGGGAGGAGAATTGAGAATTGGTGTTTGTTTGTAAACTTTGGTTTGGTGGACGTGATGACAAATTTCAGGTGGAGTATGGCCAAATACTTTAATACACCAATACCGGACAGCTCTATCCCAACAGCATTGAGTGGAGTGCGAACAGCGACGGTGGTGACATCTAGCGTGTTGGTGTGAACTGCATACTTGTCTATGCTACAGTTGAGTGGAATGCATCTACACTCATGGGAACTATTTTTGTTAAAACAATTGCACAATCATAATAATTAAGAATGCAATTTTAAAATATGAAATGCCTCCTTCATAAACCACCAAACGAGCATTATGTTAGCCGTGCCTTTCGCTGTGTCTTAAAAATTAAAGGCAAAATTTGTTTGAGGATCCACTCAGCCTCTGGGAGGAATATTTAACAACTACTCTACCCTCGTCTTTTTATCCTTTTCCTAATTACCTGGCGCAGCACTTTGTATGGACTTAGCCTAGTTTTGCGGCCGGATACCTTTCTTAATACCAGTCACATGTGGAGGGATACATATTTACTATTGCGTGTTTCTGTGGTTGTTTCTCGTGTGATGTGTTGTATGTATTTGAAGATGGGTACGAATACGAACACAAATTCGTAGCCCCCGATTACAGGATTTAGAGACGTGATTAAAATCTCCGACTCAGCCGGGAATCGTACCAGGGCTCTCTGAGCCGAAGGCCAGTACGCTGACCATTCCGTGGTGGTGATTATTGCGTTAAGAGGGAGTACAATTGGTCAACCATTCTCTATTAACACTAATCAGAAGGGAAATGAAAGAGGTCCAACACTCCGAAGAATGAAGATCACACACACACACACACACACACACACACACACAAAGAACGGCCACGAAGCGCTAACCATTGAGCCAAAGCACCAGAGGGGGCAGATAACTTAATTAATCAGGGGTGTTTTTAAGATTTCTGGAAAGAGAAGCTGCAGTTAAGGAACAGGACTTTTGGTCCATTATTTTGACTTCTTCTTCCAGTTCTTCGGTACGACCGATCTTCTCGAACTTTACACGGGAACTCGCCTCACGCTGGTTTCTCGCTTTTACTGTACTTAGAATTTTCTGTTTCACCTCTGAAGGCAGAAATACATAATCTGTATATATATAATACACATTGGGGTTATGTGAGTGAACTACAATGTTCCTGACAAGAAAGAACTGTTCAGAATGTTCTAAAGTCTCTTTCACAAATTTATGCATGAAGAATTACCATACACACGTATTGAAAAAAATGAAATGGCGTTTGGCTTTTAGTGCCGGGAGTGTACGAGGACAAGTTCGGCTCGCCAGATGCAGGTCTTTCGATTTGACTCCCTTAGGCGACCTGCGCGTCGTAATGAGGATGAAATTATGATGAAGACGACACATACACCCAGCCCCCGTGCCAGCGAAATTAACCAATGATGGTTAAAATTCCCGACCCTGCCGGGAATCAAACCCGGGACCCCTGTGACCAAAGGCCAGCACGCTAACCATTTAGTCGCGGAGTCGGACACACACGTATTAAATTAGGCGGACTGGTGCTCAAGCCTGTACACTCAAATAATTTTCTTAAGCCGGGCTGAGTGGCTCAGACGGTTGAGACGCTGGCCTTCTGATCCGAATTTGGCAGGTTCGATCCTGGCTCAGTCCGGTGGTATTTGAAGGTGCTTAAATATGTCAGCCTCTTGTAGGTAGATTTACTGGCACGTAAAATAATTCCTGCTTGACTAAATTCCGGCACCTCGGCGTCTCCGAAAACCGTAAAAGTAGTTAGTGGGACGTAAAGAAAATTATTACGATATTATTATTATTTTCTTACAGTAAAAGAACTGACTGGATTCGAAACTCATGGCCTTCAGTTTCAAGACTACTGCGATAACCATTATGCTACAGGCCCCCCAAGTTTTCTATTGTGAAATTGATGGTACTGTTTAACAATGTCGGCCCTCCAGTTTGAGTGTACATGAGTTCCATATTTGTTAATATTATTGGTTTTACTCTAATGAAATGTTAGTGGGACGCATTTGATTGATTTTTTAATATCTAAGGGGCATAGAATGTAACCTCAACATAGATGCGAGGTCATTACTTCTTTTTAATACCTGCGGTCCTTATCAGTTCCCAGGCCATTATTATCTTGCTGGGTAATTTGATCAGCGCATAACAATTTTCTTGGAATATAACTGCAGTGTAAGATTATTTAGTGACAAACTATGATACATTATAAACAACACGGCAGAGCGCCAAGAAGCATACAGATGGCAATATGTTATTGAAGAGTTGGTCACACCAAGCCATGTAGGTAGCAGCACTATCGACTTTCTCGCTGAAAACAGCAAGCTGTCCGGTATTATCATATTAAAGTATTTGGTATGGCTTGGTATTTAAATTGATTAAGCATGGCTGACAAGGATAAAGTTGCAACATGAGCATTCGTGAGCATGAATACGCAATGGCAGAATGTAACGTAAGTCTGGACTCAGCAACCTAGAGTGGGTCAAGTAAAATAAGGTAGGAAGAATGGAATGTGCAAGGGTTTGCGTGTCTAGTTAAGAGAGGCATGAAGGTCTTTGACATTCTTAATACTGCTGATTTTATTTCAACTTTATTATATCCTTTAATTATGTTTATTTAAACTACACATTCTGGGAAGACAACAGGAATATTCAGCAAAGACGTTGGACGTGGCATGAAAGGGCCGAGGATGACTACCGTGGTGACCCTCACTTTGGGGGTTACGTTTTCGGAGTATCTGAGGAATTTCATGGCATGTCCATGGAGTACGTTTGATTTTTTATTAATATTGTTTTGTTTGCCCATTTTTGTTCTCTGCGTGTTTTATTTTTCTTTTCTTTTTTCTGTACAGTATGTAGAGTTTGAAAGAGTGGATTTTGGCATGGGCTGAACATGTTATTTTTCTCATTTAAAGGATCAAATGGGTATTATTACTGTAGATCTAGAGAAAAATAATAAAGTATCATATCATATAAATCAGGAAATCAAATTTAATTCCTACTCTCTTTACATTTATATCTAGAAAACTTCGCTAATTTTTACTTTCGTCTTCTTTAGTGTATTTTATGTTACTGTCTAATGTATTTTAAAAATCCAAAATATTATCACTGTTATTCAGTTTACTATTCCTTTGCTGGCAGGACGTAGTGCTTACAGTGCACTATGTCTTCTGGTATGGGCTAGAGCAACATTGTTACTTTCATTGATCTGTTTCAGCTTTATCCTTGGCTTTGACAAGATGAAAGTGACTGAGGTATTAGTGATGCTAGTAATGCCATTCCTTATGCAGCCAGTCCCTGCTATGAATGGTGTGAAAATGTTGCTCATGGGGTCAGTTGGTGCATGCATTTTAGTGGGCTTGGCAGACTGATATGTAATAGCAACTTCTGGCTCGGTGAGGAAAGCAACGGGAAACTACCTCACTCTTCATTTCCCTAGCACACCTCTTCAGTGATGCCTAAGCCATTTATGACAGCTGATGGTGGAGCTGTTGAGGATCCAACCAGCCTTCGGGCTGAGGACTAAACATACACATTCAGTTTACTGTTTATTATAACAAACGTGTCATCCACGTATCCCAGCCAAAGATTTAGTCCTTCTATGTTATTCAAAATTTTAACATGTTTTAAATGATCCATATAAATGTTAGCCAGTATACCTGATTCAGGATCACCCGTTCCCAAGCACATTTAATGATACGATCTTTTGATTAAATGTGAAGTAATTATTTAAAACAAATCTCAATACATTTACGAATTCTTCTATTTCACACCTACCGTACTTAATTTGCTGTGATTGAATACATTAAGTTTGATTATATTAATTGTTTCATTAATCGGTATGCAAGGGTACATGTTAGTTATATCATATGAACACATTTTATGATGCGGTTGCAGTTCGAATTTATTAAGCTTATCACAGAATTCTATTGAGATATTGATTGTAGAATTATTGTAAAATTGATAGTGCTTTTTAAAAGTAATCTATAAATTTAGAAGTCTTACACGTTGCGCTATTCATGCAGTTGATTATAGGTCGCATGGGTATAGTAGGTTTATGGACTTTGGGCATGGCTCTGGCTGTTGGTATCTTGGGATTCATATTTATCAGTTTCTGACACTCTAGTTCATTAAAGAGGAAAGACGAATTTTTAAGCAATATCTTTAAATTCCTTTGAATTTTGACTGTAGGATCTTTCTGTATTATCGAATAGGCTCCATTCGAAAAAATCTTCTGTTTGTTAATGTAATCATGCTTATTTAAAATAACTGTAGTTTCCCCTTTATCAGCTTTGGTTACTATTATATCACTTTCGTTGATTTTAGTCTTTAATTCTTTGATTTGTTTATTGAGATTGGGATTTAAGTTATTATTTATTTCTTTTACTTAAGTTGGAAGTTTCCTTTTAACCTCGAATCTTGTATCAAAAGGCAATTTCCCTATATTAGATTCTACTTCAGCTATAGTGGTTATTACGTCTTCTATTTGATGATGGTTAGGCCAATTAAATTTAGTTCCTTTATTTAGTATGCTCATTTCACTATCCGTAAAGGCGATATCCGACAAATTTACAGTGGTTGGGATGTTTTTGAGGTTTGAGTTAGTCTGTTTTACTCTTGTATTACGTCTTTCGGATTTTGTTTTGTTCTCTCTTAAATGTGATATTTTGTTTTATAGAGTATTTTGTTTCTTTTCTAATATATCAACAAGTTTTTCATTAGTAAAATGTTGTACTGATTGCCATTCTAACGCGATTAAAAGCTCAGAAAATTCTAAGTGTGTACGATATTGTAAGTTTTAAAAACGACATTTTTCTGTAATGTGTTTTAATCTCACACTTTATCCAGGTTTCGTTTACTTTGTTTTGAGTGTCTACTAAATTTGGCATAGATAAGTTTCGTCTTTGTACAGATTACAAAAACTTTGGTACTAGTTTGGATTTCAAGCATTCTTTTAAAAACCATATATCTTTCGTGATCTTACTAATCTTAACCTTAAGGTTAATGAATCTGTTCTTAATCTTATTATTATTAGCCTGGATGGCCATTACATTGCAGGTTATAAATTTAATTTTTTGTCCGTATTGAAGATCTACTTGTGATAAAAATTCTTATAATTTTGTTAATTACCACCTATTTATTACAATAAATTTGTAATAAAATCTTACATATTTATTAAATTGTTGATAGGGTACATGATTCGCTCGTTCTTCGTGAGCATCATCAGCCAATTATTATTTGCTTAAGGTTATATAAGATCATGAATCTAGCAAGCAACTTCGAATCAATACAATTAGCCTGATCTCAAAATGTTTCCTAAAATAATTTTAAAGGATGTTCACCAGATGAGTTTCGTCGATAAATTGTTAGACTTAGATAGATTTTAGACAAATATGTTTTAACTTAAAGACATGATTTTATTATTATTATTACTTATAAAATATTATAAGATTTGTCAATCAGATTGACAATCATAATCTTAATCAAATAGAATAGATTCATGATCTTATATAACCTTAAGCAAATAATAATTGGCTGATGATGCTCACGAAGAAGAAGCGAACCATGCACGATATCAACAATTTAATAAATATGTAAGTTTTATTACATTTTATTGTATTGAATAGGTGGTAATTAACAAAATTATAAGAATTTGTATCACAAGTAGATCTTCACTACGGACAAAAAATTAAATTTATAACCTGCAATGTAATGGCCAACCAGGCTAATAATAAGATTAAGAACAGATTCATTAACGTTAAGGTTAAGATTAGTAAGATCGCGAAAGATATATGGTTTTTAAAAGAATGCTTGAAATCCAAACTAGTACCAAAGTTTTCGTAATCTGTACAAAGACGAAACTTATCTATGCCAAAATTTAGCAGACACTCAAAACAAAGTAAACGAAACCTGGATAAAGTGTGAGATTAAAACACATTACAGAAAAATGTCGTTTTTAAACTTACAACTTTATCGTACACACTTAGAAATTTCTGAGTTTTTAACCCCGTTAGAATGGCAATCAGTACAACATTTTACTAATGAAAAACTTGTTGATATATTAGAAAAGAAACAAAAAACTCTATAAAACAAAATATCACATTTAAGAGAGGACAAAATAAAATCCGAAAGACTTAATACAAGAGTAAAACAGACTAACTCAAACCTCAAAAACATCCTAACCACTGTAAATTTGTCGGATATCGCCTTTACGGATAGTGAAATGAGCATACTGAATAAAGGATCAAAATTTAATTGGCCTAACCATCATCAAATAGAAGACGTAATAACCACTATAGCTGAAGTAGAATGTAATATAGGGAAATTGCCTTTTGATACAAGATTCGAGGTTAAAAGGAAACTTCCAACTTTAGTAAAAGAAATAAATAATAACTTAAATCCCAATCTCAATAAACAAATCAAAGAATTAAAGACTAAAATCAATGAAAGTGATATAATAGTAACCAAATCTGATAAAGGGGAAACTAAATAAGTATGATTACATTAACAAACAGAAGATTTTTTCGAATGGAGCCTATTCGATAATACAGAAAGATCCTACAGTCAAAATTCAAAGGAATTTAAAGATATTGCTTAAAAATTCGACTTTCCTCTTTGATGAACTAGAGTGTCAGAAACTGATAAATATGAATCCCAAGATACCAACAGCCAGAACCATGCCCAAAGTCCATAAACCTACTATACCCATGCGACCTATAATCAACTGCGTGAATAGCCCAACGTGTAAGACTTCTACATTTATAGATTACTTTTTAAAAAGCACTATGATTTTTACAATAACTCTACAATCTATATCTCAATAGAATTCTGTGATAAGCTTAATAAATTCGAACTGCAACCGCATCATAAAATGTGTTCATATGATATAACTAACATGTACCCTTGCATATCGATTAATGAAACAATTAATATAATCAAACTTAATTTATTCAATCACAGCAAATTAAGTACGGTAGGTGTGAAATAGAAGAATTCGTAAATGTATTGAGATTTGTTTTAAATAATAATTACTTCACAATTAATCAAAAGATCTTATCATCAAATGTGCTTGGGAATGTGTGACCCTGCATCAGGTATACTTCTAACATTTATATGGATCATTTAAAACATGTTAAAATTCTGAATATCATAGAAGGACTAAATCTTTGGCTGAGATACGTGGATGACACGTTTGTTACAATAGACAGTAAACTGAATAACAGTGATAATATTTTGGATTTTTAAAATAAATTAGAGAGTAACATAAAATTCACTAAAGAAGAAGAAAGAAACAATTCCCTAAGGTTTCTAGATATAAATGTAAAGAGAGAAGGAGTTAAATTTCATTTCCAGATTTATAGAAAACCGACGTTTACTCCAATAACGCTTCAAAACGAATCACTCCACCTCAATTCTCACAAACAGGCGGCATTTTGGAGTTTGATTTATAGAGCCCTAAAATTTCCACTAACAAGTAAGAGTTTAAAGAAAAAATTTTGCATCTTATCGACGAGTGCTCCTGTCAGTTGGGGAATTCATGATCACAGTTACTGCAGAACAATACAAGGGACAATCCCCAACCAAATCTCAGAATTTCTAGGTTTTTTTTTACAAAAACTGTATTACAACTGAAGCAACTAGGGCAAGCTAATGCAGGTAATATATGTGTAAAGCACTCTATGTCAATCATGATATTGTAAATGTCACTAACACTATCAGATTCAATATTTACAGACCAAAGTTTGGACTGAGAAGCACTAGCAAATGCTTCCCTTACATTATGCCTACCTTCTGTCTCACTATTTATACTGACAGCACAAGTAACACATCCACCTTGCTATGTCTGTTTCCATGAAATTTTTCTTTGCACCACATCGGCTTTTATAACCCATTTCATACACACTCGCAGAGAAACAAACTCTTTTGTCACAATGTGAAAGACCACTTGGCCACAAGGAAGCTGACATATTTGTTTATATCTGGTCCCTAGCAATGGAATAACAGTCTTTAGAATATATAAGTATTGGCATCTGTTGGTCAGAACTATGAACTATATACTCAGGAGGCATGTCGCACGAAAGAGATAAATTTGAATAAGAAAATCTGACGAGATGTTTACATGTAAGCAGGACACTGCAGCCACGCCCCTTATCACGCGCGCACGAGGCTATTTAAATATTATTTTCGGATACTTACAGTTGGAATATATGTATGAATTATATCTCACTTGAAGTAGAGACTCCAAGCTAATGGAATTTTGGTGTGTGAAAAGGCGATTTCGAACGTTAATACTGTGCCATTTCACTGTTCTCAACAAGATCCAGTCGGAACAAATATGGAGTCTAAGTTATCAGAACGTCGATATTAAAACGTCAGATACTACTATAAGCCGAAGTAGTAATATTTTCGTCAAGCGCTAGGCGAAAAGGAAACATAGAAGGCGGTGATAAAAGAATGACGTATGAAGATTGTTAATGCCCGGTTTCCGGAACGTGAGATATCGAACCTATAGCGGTATCGAATGGTTAACTTGTGTTTTGGCGTTGCACGAACGTAAGATACATCTATCGGTTCGATAAATCGCTTGCTATCTTAGAGGGCCCTGAGCAGGAGATATCTATTTGTTAACTTGCTGGGCGCGTGCGCAGTACTTCAGTATTAGCAGCTAACATTGTGTTTGTTAAAATTTCTATGGCTTCCTCATCTTCTTCCGACGAACATTGTAGAATGACCACGATTATATCATTGTCGGCCTAATGATCTAATGAAGTATACAGTAGTGAAAATGAATTCAAAGACAGATTGAGGCTAAACAAATTACTGTCATAGGTTTGGTAGCGGTTACAGGCGACAATTTGCGTCCTGTGACAAATAAATTTCCATTGTCCCCTGTTGATCAATTATTAATTATGATACCCTTTAAGATTCAGTACTACTGAGTCTTATCGTATTTGTATCTGTGACTGCACTCGTGTCCATGAAAGCACTGGTACCAGTAACTGAGTATAACCGATAATTGCACATTTATCGTAGTAGGCCTACTGCAGGCCTACTTGCATTGGCAGTAAGCATGGTAATTTTATCATGTGATTGTTTTTAATTAACGATGTTACATACAAGGTACTAACAGGTTATATTACCCGATATATATCCTTATGCTGTGATCAAACACTGTCCATATTTTGTAATAACAGGAAAGATATACGGTATACTTATAAGGCTCAGTGCAAACTGGATTGCGCGTGACATGTGTCACTCGTGTGCATATTGCATTAGGAATCCTCAAACAATGTCAAATTCTCCTGACAGTCCTTAAATACCACGAAACTGACACCCACGTCTGCAAGAACTAGTTGAATACCGTACCCATTTCTCGCTGCATGGCAAAGATGGGATAATAGGAGCTGCACAGAAAGCTCAAATGCGATGCATTACTTGTGCGCATGCGCCTGACAATATGGGGAACACACCTAACGCACAAAAACAAAGCAGTACGAGGGGTGGCATCTAGTGGTATTTATGAAACTTGATCAACGAGCCAATAGTTGACAGTTCGATAAGTTAGCTGTCGTTCCGCTGTGCAACGCAGCGAAGATTTATCGAGTCGACAGCTCTAACAAAGCAATAGCTATCGGAAAGATATCTCACCATTCCAGAAACCGGGCATAAGAGTTATTATTAGAAGAAAAATTTAACATTCATTCAATTTGGCTTAGAAGAAGAACGTCACAGTCGATTGCAAGAGGAAGAAAATATCATTACACCGGAATTCTAGTCCTAAGACAGAGAGAAGTCTTCGTTCACAGCTATTCTCTGCAGTATTAGCGCTACAAATTATTTCGCACCGCGAAATTAAATCTGTAACCCCCCCTTTAAACAGAAGGAAGCACATAATACAAGATACATATAAAACACATAATTATTTGATAATGCAAAATAACAAACCTTACAGAACGACATCACCCGATGATCAAACAGGAAAACATTTTACCTTTTACAAACACGTGGCTTCGCAGGATAACCAACATGACAACTAGAGAAAGGAAGTATGGGAAGCAGACCGGGAAACCCTAGAGGACGAGACCTTACGCGACGTTGTAGGGAAAGAAACGTGAGAACATTAACCCTTTGTCCAATTTATTTAACATATAGAATTGATCAAGGTATGAAGTGCACTAGGTTAGATAACATCAATTTAAAAAAATCAAATCGTACCACGAGGTTCCTATCAGTGTTTCTCTCAGGAAAGTGAATATTTACACAAAGTTACAATGACATTTAAATAAGTGAGCATAATTTCGATGTTGAAACTTGCAATGACAATTTAAAGGGGACAATGACCTAATTAAAAACATCATATAAGGCAAGTTGAAAAATATTTCAAGAGAAGGGAACAACAGAAATTAAATTTAGCGCAGAGGCCTATAGAGAAGCAGTCCTCTCCTAATACACATCAGTGAGGGACGCAAAGCTCAACAGGTGTGCACTAAATTGATACGGAATTACTGGAGGCAACTCGGAAGAAAAAAAATTAAAGTTTACATATTCACAAAAGATTAATAAAATGAATTGCCTCCAAAATAAAGGGTATGCCTAGTTGACGAACTGCGGCATTACAAATCAAAAGCGGTGAAAACCAGGGTCTAAGGCAAACTCCGAACGAATGAATTTACATTTTAAGTTAACACTTGAGAACAGAAAACATGCTTACCCCGGGATGGCTGGAGCCGGTGAGCGGACCACCTTACAAGGTGCGTCCGATCGTTACGACGTACGAAAACCAAAGACGCTGAACAGAGCCTTGCTCTTGCTAAGGAGCCAAAAAGCCGGAAATTGGGAAATACTCAAACAGCCAATCAGGGAAGCTACCTATGTTTCGATCCGAGGTTTGACCAATACAAATTAGTGTTA
Source organism: Anabrus simplex (assembly GCF_040414725.1). Classification (NCBI taxonomy): domain Eukaryota; kingdom Metazoa; phylum Arthropoda; class Insecta; order Orthoptera; family Tettigoniidae; genus Anabrus; species Anabrus simplex. Next base: position 713,647,442 of record NC_090265.1, read on the forward strand.
TTTTCACCAATAGAATTATAGCACCAAATATGGTAATGTGGGAAATTCATTCTAGAGATTTCGATTGCGAAACTCAGCGATTTCGTGATCGAAGCCTCCACGTGGCAATACAGGGTGATACAAAAAATGGGTTACAAAAAAACATATTACTGGAGATCTCCAATATCAATATCAATGATTAAGTAAATAATTGTCTCTTCAGTGAGTCCTGAAAATACTTTAAAATACAACTTCATCAAAGATAAAACACACAAATTTTTACGTAATTTTTACAACAACAAAAATTTAGTCGAATTCTTCAAAAAATGTTAGTCCCTTAGTTTCTTTTGTCAAGTCAAAAATGATTCCGCCGACTATCAACTCACCACCGGTGACAAAATCGCTTTTTAAAATATAAAAAGATTCCACAGTGATACGTCACGTTACACACCTAAGACGGCGTGTTAGCCGATACCATCAATTCTGAGCGGCTAAAGCACTGTATCATCGGCAAGAAGAAAGAAAGGAAAAATATATTAAAATGCACAACCTCCATAATTTGAGTGGAATAATCACCTTTACATTCCAAACTCTTAGAATATTTCTGGGATTAACTCTTATGGGAGCAATCTTTATTTATCACATGCAAATGAATATAATCTGTCTTCAGTCGATCATTTATCCATGAGTAAGCCATGAGTAGAATAGGATACGTTCTCAATGCCGTCCGTATGTTGATATTTTATTAAAGATCACCAAATGATTCATGATGAGGAGGATGAAATTAAATTAGCCTACATCCGTGTATTTCTTCTAATTGTAAGAATTTTCTCACATGTTAGGGAAGCTTTGAAGTTTATTCCAGTGCATTACCCGATATCACTGGTGACTTAACTTCACAAATAAGAGTTGTTAGTTGAAGGTGAAGTCTTATTACAAGGTAGACCACCCAATTACCGTATATTTTGATGGAATGATGGTTAGATACACTTAATAGCACAATGTTATGACATAAATATGCACTTGAATTAATTAATAATCTCGAATTAAGAGAATAATTTGCATAATTTTCTAGATATGATGTTTGATCATAATATTTTAAGAGTATACATTGACTTAAAGGGAGTTGTCGATGCTTATGCAAGAAGATGTGCCAAGAAACATGTTTTGAAAATGCGATATCTGTCAAATGTTTTAAATATTCTGAAGATATTTTCCCGAGTTAATGTGGTTGTGTATTTGTACACAAATAGTTAGAATCAAGAAAAGCTAATGTAATCCCATGAATTAACGAAAATGAGACGAAAGAAAATAGGATATTCAGATTAATTTTTCAAGGATTTACTTAGGGAAAAAAGTGATTCCAATTCTTAATTGATTTATTGCCAAATATGAAACTGCGTCCTACATTTTCAAGAAAAACTTTCAATCTTCTTCAGTGTACATAATATGTTACGATGTAATTTTTCATTCATTTCTATTAGATGCATCTAATACCTTTACTAGACGTAGATTCTTTTCTTTTCAATTAGATTCTCAGACTAGTGTTTTTTAATTAAGATCTTTTAAGGTCAGGTTTGTTTCATTTTTAGTCACCTTAACTTGGTATTTTATTTCTATCCAACGTCTAACCAAAAATGAACTCAAGACATATGTATAGATCAACGTTCATTACTTTTATCTCGAAGAGAGAATATGACAATCTTTTATTCTTGATTGGATTTAATTTATAATAAATGAAGCATGAGAAAAGTCAACCTTTCTTTTAATGACTTTTAGAGTAGTTGGCTAGTTGTAAGTATTGATATCTTGGTAATTTCATAAGCTACAGGTCGATACTAGCTAGGAATACGAGTAGGAGATGTCGTCCTGCGTAAATTAGGTATTTCCACGAGTATAAATCGGTGTTCTTTTTCTCTCATTCGGAACCCATAGCCCGTAAACGATTAAGAGTGACAGTTATAATCATATTTGAGCTAGCCTGGATCTTGTGCGTCCTTACCTGGACGCGGGAAAGGCGCAATACGTATGAATTAAATTTGACACTTGCATCTGCTACTAGTTCTTCCTCAGGCCCAGACTCAATTACGTACACTATGCTTCAATTGTTGCCCTATTCGGCCCAAAAGGTACTGCTTTCATATTTCAATGATATTTTAGCTTCCGCGCATATTCCCTCACAATCGAACATATTTCATTTAATACCGATATTTAAACCTCGCCAGACGCCTACTGACCCAGCACATTATTGGGAACTGTACTGGGTTCGTGAGTAAGAAAAACCTTCTTTAAAATAATATTAACCGGCTTGGTCTGGGCTTTGGAATACTACAATCTAATTCCGAAATTGCAATGTGCATTATTCAAAGGACGAAGCTCACAAGACACAATTAATATCCCCATCGTTGATCTTCTGTTAACTAGACATCGAAAACATAGCACGATCGCACTTTATTTGGATATCAAGGGTGCATATGACACTCAGTACCATTACACTTGATATGGGAACAACTTGCTTCGGAAGGTTTCCCGAATAGGTTTATATTGCTTTTACACCAGTTACTCACATATCGCGCCCTTCTCATTCAATCGACATATGTTCCCTTGACCGGTCGACAATCCTCGCATGGTTTACCCCAGGGGGACATTTTAAGTTGTGTTCTGTTTGCTTTGTATAAGCGCGAATTAGAACGGATAATCTCACAATACGCGAGAGTCTTGGCTTATGCAGATTATTTCACAATATATATTTCCCATGAAAGCATACCTGATTTCAGGAGGATTATAGCCAGAGTGGTGCGTGATGTCATAACGTTGTTAGATAACCATGATTTAAATCTATCTCTCCCAGTATAGAAACAGTGGGCGTTCTGAACCCACCACCGCCACCGGCTCTCCGCAGAGGCCTCCTCCGCCACCTCCTCCTCACGCTCTCGGGAGAGCCCTCCTCCTCCACCACTGCCACACGCTCTCGGGAGTGGCCCCTCCTCACGCTGGCTAAGAGCGCGACCCTAACCTCACATCCGCCAACTTGGAGGGGGTTAACCTAACTTTTATACGTAAGAGAGCTAGCCTAACCTCACGGAAGGGCCTAACATCAATTTTACAGCCGGATGCCCTCCCTGACGCACAACAGCGCGACCCTCACACGCACTATCTTGGAGGGGCTTAACCTCAGGTGTACGGCAGGCTGCCCTTCCTGACGCCTAAGAGAGTGAGCTTAACCTTATATCTGCTATCCTGGAGGGGCTTGACCTAACAAAGACAGCAAGCCTAACCTCAGTTTTACGGCGGGATGCCCTTCCCGACGCCAATTGCACACATGATGGCGGCTATACATGGCTCCTTATGAGACACCGCCTAACTTCACATCCGCTATCTTAGAGGGGCTTAACCTAACACAAGACAGCAAGCCTAACAACAGTTTTACGGCCGGATGCCCTTCCCGACGTCAATTGCACCAGATGGCGGCTATACATGACTCCTTATGAGACGCCCTAAGAGTGCTTACGCAAGATGGCGGCTGCAAGATGGCTGCTATACATAGGCTATTATGAGACTCCCTTGGGATGCTTGTGCAAGATGGCGGCTACAAGATGGCGGCTATACATGCTCCTTTTTAGACTCCTTAAAGGCGCTTGCGCAAGATGGCGGCTGCTCTCATGAGACGGCTTAAGGGTGCTTGCACAAGATGGCTTGAGACACCCTAAGGATGCTTACGCAAGATGGAGGGCACAAGATGGTGGCTATACACGGCTCCTTATGAGTCACCTTAAGGGTGCTTGCGAAAGATGGCTGCTGCTCTTATCAAGAAAGCTAGCTTAGAGACTAACGTTCCGTGCTGGTTCGATTCATTAAATTTGGGGCTTAAATGCAAAATGTTAAATATCTCGAAAACGGTGCGTCGTAGTGCAAAACGGACAAATGTTTTCTGCCCAGTACCGAGGTTCGCAGTATAAGGAACATGATAGCATAAGAAAAAGTAGTCTAATGATGAGATCAACGGTTCGGTTTCTACTTAAGCCCTTTGGCATTCGGTCTGTTTTAGCTTGTTTTGAAGCAAGTTTTCGTAACTTGATCACGTCTTGCTATGGTAGAGAGTATAACATGCTGTGCTGATTCGATTCATTAAATTTGGGGCTTAAATGCAAAATGTTAAATATCTCGAAAACGGTGCGTCGTAGAGCAAAACGGACAAAATTTTTCTCCCCAATACCGAGGTTTTCAGTATCAGGAACAAGATAGCATAAGAAAAAGTAGTCTAATGATGAGATCAACGGTTCGGTTCCTACTTAGGCCCTTTGGCATTGACAGCTATCTAATTCTACAAGATGGCGGCTATACATAGCTTCTTATGAGACTGATTAAGAGTGCTTGCACAAGATGGCTTGAGACATCCCTTAGGGATGCTTGCGCAAGATGGCGGGCAAAAATGGCGGCTATACCTAGCTTCTTATGAGACTGCTTAAGGGTGGTTGCACAAGATGACTGCTGCTCTTATGAGACTCCCTAGGGGTGCTTGCGCAAGATAGCAGCGACAAGATGGAGGCTATACACAGCTCCGTATGGGACGGCCTAGGGGTGCTCGCACAAGATGGCGGCTGCTGTTATGCATGCGGTAGAGGGCAATTTGAAATTCCATGTGCTTGCGGCCATCTTTAATCAACAGAGCACCGTGCTGCCACCTTTACCTACTACCTTCGAAATGTGATGGTGGCAATTTGAAAAGATTCTACGTGGTTTTGGTAGCTGTCGACCACCATCTTTAAACAACAACGCATCGTGCTGCCATCTTTATGACACTAAACCTCATCCTTATACATGTGGTGGTGGGTAATGTGCTATTTTGACAGCTCCCACAACAGAGCATAGTGCTGCTTCCACTGGGACTGTAGCAGTCTGATTGTGCTGACCTCTGACGGAAAAAACAGACCCACGGCGTTCAACAGGGCCGATGAACTAGTTTCTGGACCCCTTTAGACTACAAGCATTATCGATTCAGGATTGTGCTTTAGAAGCTGTCCCTTGGTCAGTAATACTTTTTAACGCTACTTTCTGGGAATGTGGGGCATTACAGGTCGGATCCACTGATTGTACTAAATTCATATCCATCCATTCATTCTTCGTCATCATGTTTTGAATTCTGGTCAGTGGATGATTTTGGAATTTTAAGTTGGCATTTCGTACCATTAGGGGCCGATGACCTAGATATTAAGGACCTTTTAAACAACAAGCATCATCTTAGGCAAGGAGATTTGTGGTGAATGCGAGACGTTTGGTGAGCATTACATATACTAGGAACTGTCCCATCATTCACCTTACTGCAGGCGAAAGGAAAAACCATTCTCAGGACAGCCAGTGGTAGGTGAACAAACACTTTCTGTGTCCCAAATGCAGTGGTGTGGAACCACGTGTTCCATGGCCACCCCTCCTCTGCTCGATTGGCCGATGGCCGGTTGGAGTGCATGCTGTCTGACCACGGATCAGCCTATTCTGCAACCAATGACACAGATTTCTGCCTTCGATATATAGTGGGTACAAATGGCATTGTATTTGAAGTGAGTTTCCACTGTCTTTGACTGGCGTTTCTTCTAGGTTACAGCAAAGGCCCTTGCACACGGTAATGTCGCGGAAGGTTGCAGCATATTGCTCATAATACTGTACGTAAATTAGCGACCAGTTCCTTGGACGTAGATCTTAATAGGTGGAGCTTGTGACGTGGCATGTGAATGTTTTGCGCTGGATCAGCTGCCATATTATTGTACGTAGATTCTGATGCTACATATTTCTCTCCGTTTATTGGAACTCCTCTCCTGCGGATGGACTGAAAGGAAGTATTATTTGTACCTCCTGGGTGTTGTAAGAGAACTTTAGAGTAGATAAAGTCACGGGTTCGGACGCTTCCACCTCCACCGGCCCTCCGCAGAGGCTTCCTCCACCACCTCCTCCACACGCTCTCGGGAGAGGCCTCCTCCTCACGCTGGCTAAGAGCGCGACCCTAACCTCACATCCACCATCTTGGAGGGGCTTAACCTAACTTTTCATGCGTAAGAGAGCTAGCCTAACCTCGTGGAAGTTATACAGCAGGATGTCTTTCCTGACGCCTAAGAGCGCGACCGTAAACTCACATGCGCTATCTTGGAGGGGCTTAACCTAACTTTTTATGCATAAGAGAGCTAGCCTAACCTGATGGAAGGGCCTAAACTCTGTTTTACGGCCGGATGCCCTTCCGATGCCTAAAAGAGTGAGCTTAACCTTACATCTGCTATCTTGGAGGGGCTTAACCTAACTTTTGACGTACAAGACAGCAAGCCTAACCTCATGGAAGGGCCTAACCCCAGTTTTACGTCCGGATGCCCTTCCCGACGCCAACTGCACAAGATGGCCGCTATCATAGCTATTTATGAGACACCGCCTAACCTCACATCCGCTATCTTAAAGGGGCTTAACCTAATTTTTAAACACACAAGACATCAAGCCTGACCTCATGGAAGGGCCTAACCTCAGTTTTACAGACGGATGTCCTTCTTGACGTCAGTTGCAAAAGATGACGGCTATACATGACTCCTTATGAGACGCCTTAAGGGTGCTTACGCAGGATGGTGGCTGCAAGATGGCTGCTATACATAGGCTCTTATGAGAAGCCCTTAGGATGCTTGCGCAAGACGGCGGCTACAAGATGGCGGTTATACATGGGTCCTTATGAGACGTCTTAAGGGTGCTTGCGCAAGATGGCGGTCGCAAGATGGCTGCTGCTCTTATGAGACTCCCTAAGGATGCTTGCGCAAGATGGCGGACACAAGATGGTGGCTATACACGGCTCCTTATGAGACACCTGAAGGGTGCTTGCGCAAGATGGCTGGTGCTCATCAAGAAAGCTAGCTTAGAAGCTAACGTGCCGTGCTGGTTCGATTCAATAAATTTGGGGCTTAAATGCAAAATGTTAAATATCTCGGAAACGGTGCGTCGTAGAGCAAAACGGACAAAAGTGTTCTGCCCAGTACCGAGGTTCGCTGTATAAGGAACATGATAGAATAAGAAAAAAGTAGTCTAATGATGAGATCAACGGTTCGGTTCCTACTTAAGCCCTTTGGCATTCGGCCTGTTACAGCTTGTCTTGAAGCAAGTTTTCGTAAATTGATCGGGTCTTGCTATGGTAGAGAGTATAACATGCTGTGCTGATTCGATTTATTAAATTTGGGGCTTAAATGCAAAATGTTAAATATCACGAAATCGGTGCGTCGTAGAGCAAAACGGACAAAATTTTTCTGCCCAATGCCGAGGTTCGCAGTATCAGGAACAAGACAGCATAAGAAAAAGTAGTCTAATGATGAGATCAACGGTTCGGTTCCTACTTAGGCCCTTTGGCATTGACAGCTATCTAATTCTACAATATGGCGGCTATACATAGCTTCTTATGAGACTCCTTAAGGGTGCTTGCACAAGATGGCTGCTGCTTTTATGAGACTCCTTAGGGGTGCTTGCCCAAGATGGTGGACACAAAATGGCGGCTATACCTAGCTTCTTATGAGACTGCTTAAGGGTGGTTGCACGAGATGACTGCTGCTCTTATGAGACGCCTTAGGGATGCTTGCGCAAGATGGCGGCTATACAGAGCTCCTTATGAGACGGCCTAGGGGTGCTCGCACAAAATGGCGGCTACTCTTATGAAGAAAGCTAGCTTAGAGTCTACCGTGCAAGATGGTGGCTGCTGTTATGCATGCGGTAGAGGGCAATTTGAAATTCCAGGTGCTCTTCAAAGCTACGTTCTTTTTGACAGCGGTCATCTTTAATCAACAGAGCACCGTGCTGCCATCTTTAGCTACTACCTTTGAAATGTTATGGCGGCAATGTCCACGTGACAGCTGCCATCTTTAATCAACAGAGCACCGTGCTGCCATCTTTAGCTACTACCTTTAAAATGTGGTGGCGGCAATTTGAAAAAAATTACGTGGTTTTGATAGCTGTAGACCACCATCTTTAAACAACAACGCATCGTGCAGCTATCTTTACGACACTAAACCTCAACGTGGTGGAGGGTAATTTAAAAATTTTACGTGATTTTTTGACAGCTCCCATCCTTAATCAACAGAGCATCGTGCTGCTATCTCTACAGCACTAAATCTCATACCTCTGAAATGTTGTGGTGGGTAATTTAAAAAATTCCGTTACCTATTATCTATAAACAGTAAAACTTCAGTGCATTCATGAACCTAACCTCTCATCTACCAACTTGAATGATGCTATCCTTAGTTTACGGCAAGATGCCCTTCCCGACGCTAATTAGCACTTAGAGGTTTCTACACAAGATGGTGGCTGCTGTTATGACCTCCTCTGTTAACATGCATCGCGAAGGCTAGAGTGAGTACGTGCTGCAGTGATGACGTTATTGTACATGTTTAGACTTGATCGTTTTCTCAAGAGTAAGGAGGCAAAGGCGATATTTAACATTTTGCATTTAAGCCCCAAATTTAATGAATCGAACCAGCACGGCACGTTAGCCTCTAAGCTAGCTTTCTTGATGAGAGCAGCAGCCATCTTGCACAAGCACCCTTAAGGTGTCTTATAAGGAGCCGTGTATAGCCGCCATCTTGTGTCCGCCATCTTGCGCAAGCATCCTTAGGGTGTCTCATAAGAGCAGCAGCCATCTTGCGACCGCCATCTTGAGCAAGCACCCTTGAGGCGTCTCATAAGGACCCATGTATAATCGCCATCTTGCGCAAGCATTCCAAGGGAGTCTAATAAGAGCCTATGTATAACAGCCATCTTGCAGCCACCATCCTGCGTAAGCACCGTTAAGGCGTCTCATAAGGAGTCATGTATAGGCGCCATCTTGTGCAACTGGCGTCGAGAAGGGCATCCGGTCGTAAAACTGAGGTTAGGTCCTTCTATAAGGTTAGGCTTGCTGTCTTGCGTGTCAAAAGTTCTTGCGCAAACACCCTTAAGGCGTCTCATAAGGAGTCATGTATAGCCGTCATCTTGTGCAATTGACGTCGGGAAGGCTATAAAACTGAGGTTAGGCCCTTCCATGAGGTTAGGCTTGCTATCTTGTGCGTTAAAAGTTAGGTTAAGCCCCTCTAAGATAGCGTATGTGAGGTTAGGCGGTGTCTCATAAGGAGCTATGTACAGCTACCATATTGTGCGATTGGCGTCAGGAAGGGCATCCGGCCGTAAACTGAGGTTAGGCATTTCCATGACGTTAGGCTTGCTGTCTTGTGCGTCAACAGTTAGGTTAAGTCCCTCCAAGATAGCAGATGTAAGGTTAATCTCACTCTCTTAGGCCTCAGGAGGGGCATCCGGTCGTAAAACTGAGTTTAGGCCCTTCCATGAGGTTAGGCTAGCTCTCTCACGCATAAAAAGTTAGGTTAAGGCCCTCCAAGATAACGCATTTGAGGTTAGGGTCGCGCTTTTAGGCGCCAGGAAGGGCATCCGGCCGTATAACTGAGGTTAGGCTAGCTTTCTTACGCGTAAAAAGTTAAGTTAAGCCCTCCAAGATAGCGCATGTGAGGTTAGGGTCGCGCTCTTACGCGTCAGGAATGGCATCCTGCTGTATAACTGAGGTTAGGCCCTTCCATGAGGTTAGGCTAGCTCTCTTACGCATAAAAAGTTAGGTTAAGTCCCTCCAAGATGGCGGGTGGGAGGTTAGGGTCGCGCTCTTAGCCAGCGTGAGGAGGGGACCTCTCCCGAGAGCGTGTGGAGGAGGTGGTTGAGTAGGTCTCTGCGGAGGGCCGGTGGAGGTGGAGGCGGCCGAACCCGTGACTTTATCTACTCTTTAGAAATTTAGATATATCCTACTGTCATATGAAATAGAACATTAAGTACTGTAAATACAAGGAATGCATACAATTTTGTAGCTTGACATTGTTTATCATCTAAATGCAGATGATTAGTTGAATGATATGTTCTGTTTTGGTGCAATATGTGGGAACAGAGTACGTGCTATCCTGTCTTGGTTTCTTCAAACACTACTCTGCCAGAGACTTGCCATCCTCTAGCAGATACAAAAGAAAGTACAAATCTCAATATTTCTCAGTGTGTGGCCCTAGGTGCCTCATTTGTCAAATTGAAAGATGTATCATATAGTAAGTTCCTTGAGAAAATACAAATGGTGTTGCCGAAAAATTTTTACGTGTCAGTGCTACGTTAGACTGCAAAAAGTGAGAAAGGTATTATGTTGTAGGCTAACTTGTCAGTTCCAGCCTTTCTTTCATAAAATAATGATTTTGTATTTGTGTTATATTGTATTGTTTTCTGGCCGATGAATATTAATTGATGATTAACTCTACTGAATGTAATGTCATTAAATTGTGATCTACAGTACTATGATCACTAAAACTTCTACAAAATTTTTATACCTGTAATACTGTGGATAGTAGGTAGAATATAGCTCCATAAATCAAAAGATCATGTTTCATTTCAATTTACCTTTGATTCCTACAAACTCCCTCCTTAGCATATGAGTTTCCTTTAATGATGTTGGTTCCTGCGTATGGCTTTCTTACGTTGTATTTATATATTATATTTCCCGCATAAGTGCCATATCTTTTATACTATTGACTGTTGAGGTTGGCGTAGATAGTGTTAAAGAGGACTGATGTACGAGGTGATGTTAGTATCTATTTCTGTCGTAGTTCTTAATCCGAGATAAGGATTGCCAATCCCACTCAGCTTCTGGTCACTTCCTTCCACCCTTCCTCCCTTTGTGAGTTAGCTTCTTTTTTCCTCGGCATAAAAAAACAGCAGTACAGGCCAGGCTGGTCACTCCCTTCCTTCATGGCTTTGTGAATTAGTAAAATTACAATAAGCAGCACAGGCTGGTAAGCTTCTTTTCTCCAGCAAATAATAATAATAATAATAATAATAATAATAATAATAATAATAATAATAATAATAATAATAATAATAATAATAATAATAATAATAATAATAATAAAAGCACAGGCTATCCTCCAGGTGTACCCTATTATTGTTCAGAATGAAGTAGTTCAGAAAAGGTGAGAGAAAGAAAGAAAGAAAGAATATGAAAGAAATGTAAAATGAATATATTTAAGTGTGGAGGGAGGATGAGAACTTGGGGACCCGACGCGCTAAACGATTTAAATCACCCGCCCGGTAATTTTGGTTCAGGCCTCCTGACGGCCAGAGGCGATAGCGTGCAATTCCCAGCAATCTTTGAGGCAGCTGTTGCGTACAGAAGTGGAAAACACTTTCTCTTTGGTGGAAAATAACGTTTAGAGTCAACTCTTACTCATTCTCTTTGTTTTATCGTTGCCTACGAGATAAGTAAAGGCCTCTGCATGCGCGGTCTTTTCAAGTACTAAATTGGCAGAGTAGCAGTAGTTCAAATAGAGCCGCCAGATGTCAGGCTAGCCCTCCATTCCTCACCACGGTTCGAACTGGCATTTTCGAGAATAACTTACACATAGAAGCACATTATAAAGAAAACACATTGCGTTTTGACTAGAAAAGTGATACGACGTTTAGTAAAGAAAAATAAATGTATCACACAGTAATTCAAGAAGAGCTCATACGAGTCAGATCGTACAGTTGCGACTGGAAAGTAGGGCCATACTAGCAAGGTGACCTGAGAGGTGTCTGTGTTTTTTTTCTTCATGTCTGTATCTACCTTTCTATTCTCACCTTCTTCAATTTAATTCTTCTTACTGTCTAGCCTACCTCACTGCCTCGGGTAGTTAACCCTGTGGGTGGGGCGGTAGAATATCGGCCATGGTAGCCCCTGCCTGTAATAAGAGGCGACTAAAAGTGGCCCCAGGGGCTCTAAACTTGAGAGCGTGGGTTGGCGACCACGAGGATTTTAGATGAGTCCTGGCATTGCTTCCACTCACTTATGCCACCTCGTCACTTTCGTCCACCGGTATCCTACGCGTATTCGACCTCCCTTGATCAACTCTTGTTCTTTTTGTCCTCGACTGTATTAGAGTATTCGAGACCTAGGGCGTCTTTCATTTTCACGACCTTCGTGGCCCTTGTCTTTCTTAGACCGACACCTTTATTTTTCGAAGTGACGGATCCGTTCCATTTTTCACTCTGATTAGTGTTATATAGAGGATGGTTGCCCAGTTGTACTTCCTCTTAAAACAATCACCACCACCATCACCACTCTCTTCGCTCCACTTGTACGTCGTTTGAAACATTTGTATTTGCCTGCGAAAATGCATTTCCATAGCTTCTTTTCTTGGGCAGCTTACGCGTTTTATTATGAAATACGATGAATACCCTGAAAGAAGTGTTGGAATTGAATTTGGAAGAAAGCGTCTGGTTTTAGCAGAAACGCTAAAGCACGTGCTTTCAAAATGGCCACTACATACTATACTTTTCGAGGAAGGTTGCCACATGCTATTTTTCTCGTCACACCGACGTGATATAATTTTGACCCATTTTTCTCGTCATTCTGTATTTGCTGGGAACTTGTGGAAAGAAATTCCGCTACCTTTGTGAAATTTACTTTTGCAGAATGGTTCATAGCAAAAAACAATTGTTGAGGACGCGTAATAGACATCCTGTGAATAGAATGTTCACAATAAATATTCTTCTTTTCTTTCTTCTTTTTCTACCGCTTTTTCCCACAGTTGTGGGGACGCGGGTGTCAATTGTATCGCACATGTGGATCCGACCTTGTTTTACGGCCGGATTCCCTTCTTATCGCCAACCTTGTATGGAGGTATGTGATTACTATTACGTCTTTCTGTGATGGTTTTTAGTGTAGTATGTTGTATGAAGAGGAAAGTGTTGGGACAAACATAAACACCCAGACGCCGAACCAGAAGAATTTAACATGAAATGCGCGATTAAAATCCCCGACTCACACGGGAATCGAACTCGGGACCCTCTGAACCGAATGCCTCAACTCTGACAATTCAGCCAAGGAATCGGACGTTTACAATAAATACTCCCTCGGCGGTAAGTACAGAACCTCGTATATATTTATAACTATTACTTTATCTTAAACTTACATTTATATAGAAAGTATATACTCCCTACAAGCTGAATACACAAATCAACACCTTACATAATTATTTTTAAGGTCTACCTGATCTAAAAACTCACTAACTTAACATTTTGCTGCACAATTTCTATATACGTCAGTGTCAAACAGTGGAGGACTAACACGAAGTCTAGCGGCGACTCTGGAACTAGAATGTATTTCACGCACCGCCGTCTCGATCCTCCTATACTGCCTGCTCTATGCCAGCCTTTTTGCGACTACGCCGCGACATAATTTCTCCGCTAGATGGCAGACGTAGACGCACAATGGTCTAAACTTATTCTAATGACGACAGCCTACAAAACACTATGCAGTATGGTCATATGTTCACTGAAGCTCGTAAATTACATCAATAATATTAAATATCGGTAATATTACCTGCACGTTGTCGCAGTTGGCCTCTTCATGCACAATTTAAAGATTTTCCTGGACGAAGGCTTGGAGTGGTACCGTACTTTTTTTGTTCTTGCCAACGCAATATGAAATAATAGAGGTCTTACGAACTTGGTTAGGATAATATCACTAACATTTTGCTGATGTTCTGTGACCTCACACTGTAACAAAACACATTCTGAAAGTTTTTTTAAATATTTGTTTTACGTCGCACCGATACAGATGGGTCTTATGGCGATGATGGGATAGGAAAGGCATAGGAATGGGAAGGAAGCGGCCGTGGCCTTAATTAAGGCACAGCCCAGAATTTGCCTGGTGTGAAAATGGGAAACCACGGAAAACCAACTTCAGGGCTGCCGACCGTGGGGTTCGAACCCACTATCTCCCGGATGCAAGCTCATAGCTCCGTGCTCCTAACCGCATGGCCAACTCGCCCGGTATTCTGAAAGGGAAGACGTCGCAAGTCCTCGTATTACGCGCATACGCTTGAAGGACTTCGACAATAGGGCACATCAGTTTAAACGAACTCCTGGAGATGCTTCATCAGAGCAACAAAACTAGGTTTTGGGTATCGAACTCCTCCTCTGTCTTGATGTATAATCAGTTCCATTTAGAGGTGTCGAAGCTCTAGGCAGTGAGATGTTGCTGACACAAATGTCACACTCCATCCTCTCTTCAACAACACGAACCTAGTACCCGTAAGTTAGGATTTGATTTCCTGTTTCTAGTTTGACTGGAGTATTATCGTCTGGATATCTGAGGTTGTCCAAAATGTCTAAACATGAAGGCGTTTTGTGATTGTCCGTCACAATTTTTATCACAAGGAATCCAATATCCTCCACGGCTTTAATCACCGTCTGGAAAAAAAAATCCGCAGCCTTTTTCCAGTCATTCGACCGGGCCAGAAATGGAATGAATGAAGCCCCCATCTAGCAGGGAGGATAGGAATTGTGCCGGCTGGCGAAGACTGTCGCACCCCGCCGGGGCAATGATTAATGAATGACAGATGAAATGAAATGATATTCGAGAGTGTTTCTGGAATTAAACATGACAGGAAAAATCGGAGTATCCGGAGAAAAACCTGTCCCGCCTCCGCTTTGCCCAGCACAAATCTCACATGGAGTGACCGGGATTTGAACCACAGAACCCAGCGGTGAGAGGCCGGCGTCTACCGTCTGAGCCGCGGAGGCTCCATCAAGTTCTGAAATAAGGTTTAAAGGCACAGATGCGAGAGTAATCTGTATCCAATTACTTCCTTCATTAGGTCCTTGCCTAGATAAAGCCGACAGCCGCTTTTCTCGCAATTCTCTTCTAGACGGTATTTCATGGAGTCGTATATTTTCTGGCTGCGAACAACCTTGCCGAGATTGTCAACATGGTATACAACAGTTGAATACTTCGGGGAAAGAATCTGAAGTTTCAATTCTACGAAAAATATACCTTGCACGAACGGAAAGAAACAAGTACCAACACCTTAAAATCACTTTTGAAATATCTATAAACATAACATGATTAATTCATTTCACGGTTCTATTCAAAATATATCTTGTACGAACGAAAGTGACCAGACACGTTTACTCATTGTACAAAATAACTCAGGTTTTCACGCACATTCATGCACCAATAATACAGCGAATACCGACAGCGAAGATTGTGCGTCTACTGCTGCACTCTTACGGCCATTTGGAGAACTATTGGTAGTCGCGCCTTCCTGTGTTAAACTAGTGGCATAGAGCAGGCAGTATAAGAGGATCGAGACGGCGGTGATTTCACGCTGTGTAAGCTGCCATGCGGAGGCCTTTTACTGATCACGTAGGCAACGGTTTTATAATGACTTATGATTTGTGGATTGTCAGTTTGTTTCCATGACAACAAAGTAAATAATAGTCATACACGTGGAGGAAGTGCGTCGCATATTTTTATATTGTACTTTAGAGGACCGGTTTCTTTGAACGGCACAATGACTCATGAAAAACAATATATTTATACGAAGAAGAGGAGTGAGTTTGGACGACAATGTTTATTTGATGATGAAGGCCCCAGGCTACAACAGAATATACAACCAAATAAGGCTTTATTCGAAGAATATATGCTTAAAAATCCTGTCAATGCATCTGTTCAAGTTGGAAAAATTTGGGCTGAACATGAGGTAAAAATGTTAAAAATTACATTGTTCATGGAGGTAAAACTTCAAAAGCGTAGTGTAAAATAGTAACATTCCTACTTTCAGTTGAATACGGAGCGAGCAGTGTACGCAGACCGTGGAATAAATCATGTGGAAGGTGGATGGTCAAGAGATATAAATCCTCTAGATGTGGAGCAGACACTAAGGTTTAGAAAGAAAGTTGAAAAGGACGAGATGTATATACACACAGTACTGCAGTTGTCACACGTAAGTCGTTCAGCTACGGAACTCCTCTTCATTAATAAACAGTCTGGCTGTTTTGCTCGATGAGACAATAATTAGAAGGCGATCCTTTCATTTCATTAAAAAGTTGCCCGGCTCCATGGCAAAATAGTTAGGGTACCGGTACTGACGTTTAGTCGCGGGTTCGATTCCCGGCCGAGTCGGGGAATTTAACCTTCATTGATTCATTCTGATGGGTCGAGGGGCGTCATCATTAAAATTAATTATAAGTAGGGCCCCTTCCTCACATACGGGCAGATCGTTTATAGCCTATGGCGTAAACTGGAAAGACTTGTGTCAGGCCCTTTCGGAGGCCACAGATTATTATTATTATAAAATAAATATATTATTAATCTTCGGTCACTCACGCTAGGAATAGACTCAGCGTACTCGCGGAGGCTACATAAATAACCCAAACAGAATTTCAATCTGAATGACTCGTTCGTGCTATTTTTAGGTTTATTTGGTAATAATATCTTAAATATCAAATTTTAAGCCAAATTTGAAGACCATATGTAGGATTTTCTTTTATTGAGAAGGGGAAATAAAAATCCTTGAAGAAAGATTTGAGTACATCTCACACTACGAGAATTCTACCATGGAAACAGAAATAAAAGAATTAGAGCTTTTAAATATATTTGTATATGTACCCAACTACCAACATTAGAATATACTTGCATTTAAAGAAATAAAAATATCAGTTTAAAAAACTGTCTTGGAGTTTCTGTGAGCATTTTAAGGAATTTTAGCACTTTAAAAATATATCCTCCAATTGTTTTTCAATTTTTGCCTTTGTGGCCTATACATTTTGACCGAAAACTCAATAAGCATGATCACACTTCACAGTTCATCTTCACTGAAGCACTCTGCGCAAATACACATAGAATGATTCGGACAGACCTTTCTGTAGCACTTTTCGTAGCTCTTCCTTATTGATTTATCCCTCCCTTGTCCACACAAGAAGCATATTCCTATGTGATCTTCTTGGTCAGCTAAAGGACGAACAACAGAAATATCAGTTCCTAGAAGAAACTTGGCACATTTTCGAAGAGAAACTGGAATTGATTTTACTTCTGACCTCGAAGATATTTGTGGCCTTATCAAGTCCCATGTGACTGCTTCAAGAAATGAATACCTGCGTACTTTCTTATATTTATCATTGGCCGAGAAAACACACAAGGCATTTACTGTATGTAGCCTACTGATGTTCAACAAATCAAAAAGGAATGCCATTGGCCAGCATTTGGTGTTACACGCAGTATCATATTTAGCACACAACTATTCAACAGTATCCACTCCATCTTTGGTTCTGTTATAAAATGTTCCAATAATAGGTTTCTTCAAGTCACCTGTTTTGGTATCAATAACACTGTCGTGATGCATAGAAGAAAGCAAGAGAATAGTCTTCTTTTCCTTTGGGCAATAGTGCCATAGGCCCATGAAATCTGAAGAGAGATCTGTTTAGTTCTCTGTTTTTATTAAGTCTAAACTCCTGCGGAATTTCAAGCTTATTTTGCCTGATTGTTCCCACTTAAGTTAGTTTCTTCTCTTCGAATAACTTCTGTGTCAGTGGTATGGACGTGAACCAATTGTCCCCTGTTAAGTTTTGGTTTTCCTTGTATAGGTTCAACCATTTTCATCACTACATCCTGTGAAGCATTAGACCATCTGGTTGTGTCCCTACATACACCTCGAGATTTACGATGTAACTAGTTTTAGCACACACTAAAGCAAAAACCTTGATTCCGTACTTAGCAGGCTTCTTAGACATATATCCTCTGAAGGGACACTTTCCACGGAATGTCAACAATGGCTCATCTTCTGTACAGTATTCACTTGATGCATAAAAACACTGAAAATTCTGCACAAAAAATTCAAATAGTTCCCTGATAAGAGCTAGTTTATCAATGCTTCTCCTACCTTGGTGGTCTCTAATGTCGTCAACCTAAGACATTGCATTAGGAAGTGCAATCTCTTCTCATTCATTGCTAGATAGCAAGCTTCCACATTAGATCATTTGGAGTTATCCCACACTTGCTTACTCTTCTTCCTGTTACTGCTTAGACATCCACTTAGAGAATGCCTACCAAAGCACATATTTCTGTAGTATCGGTACATTTTGTATCACGATCATGTTCCAACTTGTCTCTTAATTCACTTATATACATATTTTTCACTGTGGTTATCATTTGTATTACATTGTGATCTATAAAAATTTCTAAGAATTCAAGTTCAGTTTTCACAGTACGAGCAATTCCCTTAAGGCCAGGAAAGTGCATGATAATATTATGGGCTTTTGTATGCACATTAGTATCTGGATGATCCTTTAGCCACTTGAAATTGTCCTTTGCAATGAATCATCTGGAATTATTGCTGCTGATGCCTGCATTGTCATTTGTGTGGGACAGTTGGGTGAGGTATCTTCCTCACTGCTTGTACCTTCTTCAGATTTAGTTTGATTGTGTTTAGGCCTACGTATATCCTATCCCCCTGTGGGTGGAGGCAGTAGAATAACACCCACGGTATACCCTGCCTGTCGTAAGAGGCGACTAAAGGGGGCTCTAGGGGCTCTCAACTTGGGAGCTTGGGGTGGTGACCACGGGGCCCTCAGCTGAGTCCTGGGATTGCTTCCACTTGCTTGTGCCAGGCTCCTCACTTTCA
The DNA here is from genome assembly GCF_040414725.1 of Anabrus simplex. NCBI lineage: Eukaryota > Metazoa > Arthropoda > Insecta > Orthoptera > Tettigoniidae > Anabrus > Anabrus simplex. The sequence continues at coordinate 713,665,888 of NC_090265.1, forward strand.
TCTATCCTATCCGACCTCCCTTGGTCAACTTTTGTTCTTTTCTGATCCCGACGGTGTTAGAGCACTCGAGGTCTAGGGAGTCTTTCATTTTCATGCCCTCCGTGGCCTTTGCCTTTCTTTGGCCAATATCTTCATTTTTTGAAGTGTCGGATCTCTTCCGTTGTTTCTCTCTGATTAGTGTTATATAGAGGATGGTTGCCTAGTTGTACTTCCTCTTAAAACAATCACCACCACCACTAAGTATATCCTGTTCACTGTCATCGCTATCACCGCTAACAATACTATCACTACTTTCATCTAACCATTGACTTCCATTGACTTTCATCTTACCATCTACTTGGCCACCTGTGTGGCGACATTTCCTTTGACTGGTCATTGTCAGTACTGAAACAGCAATGCTTGGGTGGGCTATTATTGTAGCCCAGACCACTTCTAATCCGTCTGGCACCTGTATGGTGTGGCTAGTCAAGCTGGAAACACACTTGCCAGTTAATGCAACAGTGACAGGCAGCTGTAGAGAGTATCAACATACTCTGTACTACAACAAAATAAATGACTGGGCTACACTTGTAGCCTATGTGAGTATCCAAGGATTAAGAAGTTGAGCTAACAGCAGATTAAAATTTGGGCTGGGAAGAATTGGGAGCAAGGAGGTGAGATGCTCGATTAAGTGGTAAGTAATACCATTATAAATGGTCCGTTATTGGACATTATAAATTTTCCAGCTAACTCATTTCCGGCTGCCAGCGTTTTGCCCCAGTGTGCTAAGTTGGGTTCATCAGTTGGTAAATAGCACACCCACCAAGACGCATGGCTAGTGCAAACATCTATATCACAAGTGGTAAGTTTTGAGCTGTCAATGGAGAGATGGCATGGAATGACATTAGTATACAAATAAACAAAAATCACAAAACCATCCTCAGTCTGTTCTTCTTCTTCAGTCACTGAGGTAATGTTGGCACCAATGGTCAGGTGAGTATCATACTGTGTTAGATTTACTATGTAGTTTAAATTCTGATAAAAATGGTTGGTTTTTGTCAATACAAAAATCCACAACTGATCATATTGTCAATGTGTAAATGAGGCTCCAAACTTACAAACAGTGTTCAGTCACTTAAATTGATCTCCTGATGTTCCAATTCATGTACACAGTTTCCTATATTTCTGCCTCTAACATTGACTGCTTCGGTGTGGTGATTGTTGTTTCACATGGAAAAACAGTAAGATTAGCCTCTATGTCTGTTGTAGCATAAACTATAAAGGGGAAAAGTAAGAATTCTAGTCCCTAAGAGAATGAAGGTATCAGGTAAAGAGATAAGAACTAGCAATGAAAGATAACCATGCTGTGGCAATATCCGTGTGGTGCACGTGGAGAGTTTAACAACTAGCCTGCTGGAGTCTTATTCAAGTTTGGGCTGGGAAGAATTGGGAGTAAGGAGATGCTCGACAAAGTGGTAAGTAATACCAATATAAATGATCCGTTATTGGACATTATAAATTTTCCAGCTAACTCATTCCCGGTTGCCAGCATTTCGCCCCGATGTGCTAAGTTGGGCTCATCAGTTGGTAAATAGCATACCCACCAAGACGCATGGCTAGTACAAACATCTACATCACAAGTGGTAAGTTTCAAGCTGTCAGTGAAGAGATGGCATGAAATGACATTAGTATATGAATAATCTTGAGCAGAGCCTGAACACCGACAAGAAATTGCTGCAGATTTCAATGCAGAGGTAGGGGAGGGGAGAGTAGGAGAAGCAGTGGGAGATTTTGGGCTGGGTGTGCAGACTGGGAGAGGAAGTTGCCTCTAGACAGCATAGGGAACATAGTCAGGAACCAGACTGACTACATCCTGATCAACTGAAGGTTCAGGAACAATGTCCAGGCAGTCAAAACATACCCAGGAGCTGGCATTGCATCAGACCACAACCTGGTGATTGGGAACATTGTACTTAACTGGAGGAATTGCAGGTATTAACATTTACAGACATATCAGTTACAGTGAATACCTCAGTTTTACAAGACCATTTGTTTTTAGACAAAATACTTTTTTAAAGTAGATCATTGATAAATTTTTTATTTTATTGAGAATGCTTGGAAGTTTATACAGCCACTGAAGGAGAGAACGTATGGATTCTTGAGACATGTATGGCATTTAGCCAACAATAAAAAATTGTAATAAGTGTTGACTAGGTGGACTATAAGTTATTGTTGATAGATGATAAGGTGATGGTCGCTCGCTGCATCTGCTCCACATTTATTCCTCACATCCAGGAGTAAATGCCTCTAACTTTTGCTTATTGCCAAAAGTTTGTTTACTGTCTGGAGATCAGGTGACACCCACGAGATCTTGTGGCAGTCATTATGTGGAAACATTGATCTGCCTATAACCAATCTGAAATTGCTGCACAAGTCTATGAATCTCTGGCCATTCTTATTTTCTTCTCCTATATGTATTATGTGTGCCTTTTCATGTTCCTTTCTATACATTACTTTACCGGGCGAGTTGGCTGTGTGCTTAGGGCCATGCAGCTGTGAGCTTGCATCCGAGAGATAGTGGGTTAGCACCCCACTGTCGGCAATCCTGAAGATGGTTTTCCATGGTTTTCCAGGTGGTGGTGATTATTGTTTTGAGAGGAAGCACAACTAGGCAACCATCCTTTATATAACACTAATCAGAGGGAAAATATGGAAGGGATCCGACACTTCGAAAAATGAAGGTATCGACCAAAGGAAGACAAGGGCCACAAAGGGCATGAAAATGAAAGACTCCCCAGGCCTCCATATGTAATACCGTCGGTGTCGGAAAAGAACAAGAGTTGACCAAGGGAGGTCGGATAGGATAGATGAAAGTCAGGAGCCTGGCACAAGTAAGTGGAAGCAATGCCAGGACTCAGCTAAGGGCCCTGTGGTCGCCAACCCATGCTCCAAAGTACAGACCCCCTGGGGCCCCTTTTAGTCGCCTCTTATGACAGGCAGGGCATACCATAGGTGTTATTCTACCACCCCCACCCATTGGGAACATGGTTTTCCATTTTCACACCAGGCAAATGCTGGGGGTGTACCTTAATTAAGGCCATGGCCGCTTCCTTCCAACTCCTAGGCCTTTCATATCGCCATCGTCGCCATAAGATCTACCTGTGTCGGTGCGATATAAAGCAAATTGCAAAAAAATAAATGTATATTTATTTGACACTTGTATTTTCCTTTCCATTACTTATGTCTTCATAATTTTATAAGCCTTTGCCAAAAGTTCCCTAAAAATGCACTTTCTCTTTGCTAGCTCAGTGATTACCATTTTGTTTCTCAGATCTGGTGTCTTTTTTAAGTCTTCTGGCACTGCTGTTAGTATTCTGGCTGACAGTATTCACGTATGTTTCGGTAATTCACTGTTGTTAAAGAACAACAACATTTTACTTTGTATTTTGGATGTGCTGACCTGATGTACTTCACATAGATAGATTTATTTTGTGATATTTGTAGCCTCTTTTCAGTTTTGACTCAGTCAATTTATAACTGTTAGGTATAAGGTATAACAAAAGCCAAATACCATTCACTAATCACGAGATCTTCAGATCCAAAAGAACTCGCTCACTTGTCGGCACTACAGTCCATGTAGGTCCTTGGCCTCCTTAATCATCTGCCTCCATTCGTCCCAGTCCTCGGCTTTCCTTCTCCAGCATTTAACTCCCGTCTTTCTAAGGTCGTCCTCAGCATTACAAATCCATCTCTTCCTCAGCCTTCTGGTTTTCATATAAAGGCTTCTTTTCTGCCATTCTCTGAACATTTCTTCCCTGCTTAATTTTAACAACATTATCTGGCTGGCCAAACATTCCTTGCAGATCTGCATTTCTCCTCATTCTCCATCCATCCTGATCTCTAACTGCTCCTAATATCTTCCTTTCCCACCGTAACAGCCACTGTTCTTCTGTAGTAGTCATCACCCAGCATTCTGAGCCATACATCACTATAAGTCTTAGTACTGATGTTTATATTTTTATTTTCTTATTCCTACCAAATAGCTTAATATGATAATAGTGGAAACTCTCCTCACTTAGCACGCAGAGCAGTGGCGACAGCACGTAGTGCTGTTATCTAGCGGCTCGCAGGGAACACTAACATAACGCGCTATTCAAACACTACACATTTCGACTTCCAACCCAACAAAATACAAATTTTAAGACGTTTGCGTCGTTCTTGTAACATAATATAGGGAAGGAAAAAGGTTGATGTTGATCTGAATGAACCAGTGATAGGAATAAAACAAATGTATTATCAAATTAAACATTAGATCGTCATGTTATGACTAGGGCCTACAGTCTTCAAGAGAAAATCACATATGCAATATCTTTTTAAACTTGGTATTTTTACAGGCAATATTTTTCACTGTTGAGTCATTGGTTCTATTCACATATGCCTTTATAAGGACTTTGAAGTACTTGTCAGTCAGTAATTTTGCACAGCTGTTACATATGCCTACACTATATTCATTCAATGACAAAAACCTGTCAGTCAGTTTTCTTCTAATCCCATCTGTGCTTTCTAACAGAAACTTACAAAAACTATCTTCAAATGTTCTTGATATTTTAGCACCTAACTTTCCCCCACAAATATTCGGAAACATCATTTTAGAATTGTCATACTGTTTCATTTCTATGTGCAAGTTTCCCATGCTATAATCATTATCATAAGATGACGATACATCCCTACACTCAGCATGGGGAAATTTGCTACATGCCCAGCCCATGACATAATGGTCTGCATTTTCCTGTATTACATCATGGTCATAATCAGTTACCTGATCACTTAACTCACACTGTTGAGTGACATTAGCATCAAAATTGCACTTCATCACATCATTATGAGTCAGTAGAAAGTCTGCAACATCAGATTCACAATTGCTGTCATGAGAAGCACAGAGCAATTGATTTATCATAACACTCCTTACGGCACTGCAAAATTTTGTTGCATCTGGGGTTACATTGTTACCTCCTCTTGCTCTGATAATGGAAAAAATGTTTTCAGTGCAGTCCTGTGTGAGTCTCCTTGTTAGCAAATAATGAAAACCATAATCACTATATAATTCAGACCACAATAGCTTCAGTGGAGAAATATTGTCTATCCAACCCTGAATACAGAGTTGGTTATTTAAAACTTTGAGTTGTTTTAGACAATCACAAATTTCATCCAGCTTTTTCATATGCCCTGAGTCATTGCTTAAGGGTCTTCTGTACTCTTTAGGGCTACTGAGACTTGAAGAATTTTTTTTTTTTTTGCTAGGGGCTATACGTCGCACCGACACAGATAGGTCTTATGGTGACGATGGGATAGGAAAGGCCTAGGAGTTGGAAGGAAGCGGCCGTGGCCTTAATTAAGGTACAGCCCCAGCATTTGCCTGGTGTGAAAATGGGAAACCACGGAAAACCATCTTCAGGGCTGCCGATAGTGGGATTCGAACCTACTATCTCCCGGATGCAAGCTCACAGCCGCGCGCCTCTATGCGCACGGCCAACTCACCCGGTACTTGAAGAATTAAAAATATCATACAAAGTATCACACATTTCTATAAACTCTGCAGTGTTTGCAGCACTTGATTGCAAAGAATTGAACGACACATGAACTAGCATTCCAGAAGCTACAGAATGGCTGAGGACCCTGGTGGATAAACATACCCTCATATTTGAAAAGGGGGGAAGTGTGATACATTTCTTTGTTAACTTTGGGGCTAACCTTGGAATCATTTTTGAGTCCTTGTTGTAAAATTCTCTTATGTGAGACCAACTACATATTTTACCACTAGAAACAAAGTCATACTTTTTCAGATTGTTTCTCACTGACTTGATTAAGTGAGGTGGATCATGAAAAAAATAAATTTTCTCATCATTTACCTCAATGAATGGCTTCTCTGCAGTAACACCTAACAGTTTCCTCACATTCATGTTATTACTCCCTTGATCACACACAACTGCTTTAGGGACTAACCCTATTGCCTGAAGTTGACTGACAATAAATAGCACCAGCTCTTTGATGTAGTGTTCTGCCATAGCATTGTTTGTTAGGAAGTACCCAGTTATTTGTTTGTAATTGAGGTACAAACCTTTAATCATGAATACCATAGCCTGGTTACATTGTTGACGCATGGGAGCAGTGATCGGCTGTACAGGAGTATCAACACCAAAATCTTCATAGCCCTCCAGCTGATCCTTCTGAGGATCATACGACAGTGATGACTTGATAGAAATTTCATCAAATACCAGTGAAATAACCGTCTCCTCCCTTCTCATTTTCTTAGTTTTTATTTCCAGCAAGCTTAGAACCATTTTATTTACTCCAGGTTCCACTTGAGCATTTTGTAACCAGCTTCTTAATGACCTGGTACTTGGCAAAGAAAAATTCTTTTGCATGAACTTGTATGACTTTGGTGAACAATAATGCAAAGCTAAGGCAAAACTTTTGTCAGTACTTGAATATCTTCGACCCTGAGCTTTACGGTTCCCTTGATTTAGTTGAAAATTTATAAAGTTCTGAGCAACACTGTTATCCACAACACTTTTCTCACAGTTATACTTTGACTGATTTTTCTGCAACACACACAATTTTCTTCTCAAACTTTTATTCACTGATCTGTACTTGGATAGCAACTTCTGAGAATTCCTATATTTCAACATTAAGTTTGAACAGCATTTACTCAGTCTCTCTTCTGCGGGCACTTTATCATCTTCCTGGACTGCACTTTCTGTTGGTACCGGTAACTCATCTGAAATTTCTGGGGTAGATTCATGCTCTCATTTCCTTTTCTTCGGGCTACTCCTCAAGTTTGTCTGTTTGACATTGTGGCATAACAGTGATGGCACTGCATCTGGCCAGATTCTGTAATAAACATAAAGATTTAATAATCAGGCATTCACTAGTGATACAAGTTATAATGATGGAAAAATGCAATGTTTGTACTTCAAGCAAGTTCATACGCAAAACTAGAAGAAAATATAATATTATATACCTACCCTTGGCTTAAGAGATTTTTGTTTCTGAAATCCTTTTCTGTGAATGGTCCGAGCACACTACATAGCTTTTATTTAAATGTTCTGGTCCTTTGGTCCTCAGAATTTCATCTAAATCTGCTCTTCACAACCCACTGAGTACACCTAAAAATCGATTAAATGCATAGGTTTAATCATAACAATACTTTAAAGAAAGTATGTTCTCATAAATAGAAAAAACAAATACAGACATGTAAAAACATTAACAGGTAGACCTATACTCACAGCACTTTGTTGTTTGGAAATCTGTAAAATGACTTGCGATCACTTTGCCTTCTGTAATTAAAACACCCATACATAGCACAAATAACTCCTCTTCCTGCCATATCCAAAATCGTGATACATAACAAGCACAAAACTATCTGAAATACGAATAAGACACTTCTGGCATGCACAGCTGACAGCAGTAGCAAGAGTAGTTAGCCTCTCAAACCGCTAGATGGCACACAGAAGTGGTGTCGCCAGTTTCTCGCAGGAGTTTCCACTATTATCATATTAAGCTATTTGTTCCTACTGACATTCCTGGATTTAAACATATATTCCAAGGCGTAAAAGCATCAGTTCCCACTTTCCTGTATTTCCATAGAAGTTTTATTGTCTGCAGCTATTATTGAGCCTAGATATTTGAAAGATGCAATGTTTTGATATTCCTTCCCATGTATTCTCACTGTGGTCCTTCTTTTTGCTCCCTCTGTATCTCCCATCTTCATATAATTTGTTTTATTTATATTCACTTGTAGCCCCAAGCCCTGTGCTTTCTCTTCTAGCAAAGCATAGTTCTCTTCAAGAGCTCTTTCATTTTGTGCAATAATTGCCACATCATCAGCATATGCTATCACTTGTACTAATCTATTAAGGATAGTTCCCCCTGGATTGATGGGTAGTTGGTGTATTACTTTTTCCAGTACTAAATTGAATAGGAGTGTGAAGAGAACATCCCTTGTCTCAGCCCTTTAACTAAAAATTCCTCTGACAGATTCTGTTCCACTCTCACCTCGGATACTGTTGTTTTCACGGTCGTTTCTGTAAATCTAACTAATTTCCTCAGGATTCCAAACTCTCTCATAATTTTATAAATTTTGCCTCTATCTTGACTGTCGTATGCCTGTTTAAAGTCAAAATACAGCTGGTGCAGCTGCTTATTATACTCATAAAACTTCTCCAGTAATTTTTGCAATATAAAAATCTGATCCTGTGTTGAGCAATTTTTTCTAAAACCTGCTTGGTAATCCCCTAGCATCCTTTCCATCCATAGTTCCAGTCTTGAGGCTTATGTCTTACTGAAAACCTTGTAAGTTCCATTCAGCAAAGTAATCCCTCAGTAATTTCCACATGCTGCCTTATCTCCTTTCTTATGTATTGGACATATTATGCCCACTGCCCAATCCTTGGGCATTTTCCTCCTTCATCCAAACCTCCTTTATCAACTCATGAACAACCTTCTCTACTCCTTCTCCCCATCTCTCAACAGTTCTGTCTCCATCCCATCTTCACCTGGGGCTTTGTTGTTCTTTAATGCTTTAATTGCTATGCTGACCCCTTTTAAATATGGCTGCTCTATTAACTCTTCATTTGATTTTCTTTCTTCCCCATCATCACTGATGTTTTCCTCTTCTCTATCATCCTCATTATTTCCATTGAGTACCTTGAAAAATACTCCTGCCAGGTTTTGAGCCCTTTGCGTTTGTCACCAATTAGATTTCCATCATCGTCCTTAAAGATATTAGCCCTTGGTTGAAATCTTCTCTTCAGACCATTTGTTCTCTCATAAAACTTTCGTACCTCATTTCCATCCTTCATTTCATCCAGGTTTTTGATTCTATTTCTCTCAAAAGCTTCTCTCTTTTTTTGGGTGTACATATCTTATTGGCTCTTCTCTGCTTTTCTCTGTACTCTTCCACTGTTTGCCTTGTCTCCTTTGAAGCATTCTATCCCTAGCTTCATTCCTCTCTTGAATTAGCGTTAAGCATTCATCATCAAACCATTCTGCTCTCTTTACATGTTCCTTCTTTCCAAAAGTATCATCTGCAACTTCACTGATAGTTGTTCTCAGTATCTCCCACTTACTTTCCACTTCTCCTTTCTCCCATAACTCCTTTCTTATTTCTAAAGATTCTGCTATTTTCTTCTCATATTTCTCTTGCAATTCCTCATTTTTAAGACCCTCTACATTATGCTTTTTCTTTCTTCTTACTTTTTCTGTCCTTACCAAATCTATTTTTGTCTGTATTTTATTCTTACAAGATAATGGTCTGAATCAGCATCAGCTCCTCTACAACTTCTAACATCCGTGATGTCTGGTGCATGCCGCCTGTCTATGATAACATGGTCTATTTGATTTCTTGTTACACCATCTGGTGATATCCATGTCTCCTTCTTTATGTTTTTCCGCGGGTGCAAAGTACTTTTGATTATCATCTGCTTCCCACTCGCAAAGTCAGTCAGTCTCAAACCATTATCATTACTGACTTTGTGCAAGCTTTCTTTCCCTACTATGTGTTTATACATCTCTTGTCTCCCAATCTTTGCATTTAGATCTCCAAGGATCATTTACACATCATGTCTTTGAACTTTGTTAACTTCTTCCTCCAATTTGGTGCAAAATGCATCTTTTTCCTCCTCATCTGCCTCCTCTGTAGGGGCATACACACAAAACATTGTAACATTGAAGAATTTTTTCCGAAGTCTCAAAGAGCACATCCTATTGTTGATTGCAGTAAAGTTGGTAATACTTTGCTTTACAGACTTTTGTATGAGGGATCTTGTGCCATTAATGCCTTCTTCTCCTCCACTGTACATAAGGTTATGTTGGCCAGACATTATCATCCCAGAGGTGCCAACTATAACGGATTATCCGTAATTATTATGGATTTCTCCTCACGATTATGGCATTGCGGTCAAAGGGTATATTATTACAGAAACACAACATTAGAACGAAAATATTTCTATGGAAAAAGTAAGGAAACAAGAAAAAATGAATCTTTTTGAGCATTAGTACTCGACTCTCTTAGCTTCAATCCTTGTGAGTTGGCAACGATACTTATTCGATTATCACTTCTTTTGCTACCTGTGAGCGCCGTGAAATTCATTGTGAATTCTTCACCGAAAACTGGAATCTTATATTATTGCAGTATTAAGTGTACCTGACAGTAAGTCTTCTACAGAAAGAGTATTCAGTGTTAATAGGAAAGAAAAGAAGCACTTTAGGCCTACAAAAATGACATCTAAACTGGAATCGCTTATTGCTCATAAGGTGAAAATGTCCTCACAGTGGGAAGGATGCTGTGAGAAAAATCCCAAACAAAAGCACCTGCTGCATGGAAAACAAGTTACAAAGAATATTTTATGACAGAACTAACTCGTAATGTGCAAATTTATTGTGTAATAGGATATATTTTAGATTAGATTGCCGTCGGGAAGGGCATAGAGGGTTTTATTATCCAGAAGGGATGAGTGTGCTTTGGATTTGACTCCAGAATTTTTCAGAGGGTAGGGGAGGGGGATTACGGAAAAGCCATTTCAAAGGTTGGCACCTCTGTCATCCCTTGCCCCTTCCATCTTAGTTCCTGCAATGCTGCTATCTTCACTCCATACTTATCCAGTTCATTCCTTAATTCCTTCAACTCGCCAGGTCTCTTTAATGTCCTTATATTCCACGTTGCTACTATGGTATCATTTTTCCTTCTCTTAAGCTGTTTTTCTTGCCGGGTCATCACCAAGTTATCCGCTTTTCCTGTAGTATGTCTTAAGGTATCCGTAACGTTTGTCTTTTTATGAGATAGGAGAGTTAATCCTACGTCCAACCCCCAACCTGGAGGACCAGGGTATCACTCTTAGTCTGGATCATCACCTTAGACCTGTCCGGCTTGGGTGGCCCTATCAGGAGCATGTGCGCCCACCAGCATAACTCTAAGGATCATTTGAACACGTAAGCCTCCAAACACCCAGAAAAATGTATTTTGCCTTTGTCAAGGTGGTGCAAACTCGTATCCTCATACCGAGGTGGTGCAGCTCTTTTCAGGCACACCCCCTAATGGAGGTGAGCTGCGCATACCACTTCAGTCACATACCAGCCCTTCTGCCATTCTTAAATTTCTGGCAGTACCGGGAATCGAACCTGGGCCCCCGAGGACGGCAGCTAATAACACTAACCGTTACACTACAGAGGCGGACATCAAGGTGGTGATAACTTCAGGAGGATCCAAAATACCTAGAAAGCTGAAATTAGGAACATCATCTGCACTAGAGGTGCATTAAGAAAGGATTTTTCAAAATTAAGCTTCAGTGTTATATTGGGGCCACTTGCCCAATAGCTAATCTAGGCGCAAATCAATTTTTTTGCAGAAGGACGAGACAAAGCTCATTTTTAAGTTTTACGGCACAAGGTCCAGATCTAGGCAAGTTCCTACAGAACCAAGAACCAACTGTTTTCACACTACCAACATTCTTCAGTCTAAGTGCTAGACAACACATGTCGACAGACTCATGAACGAGGTGATCATTACAACTTCCACTTGGGCAGATTGCATAAGGCATGCAGAAAGATTGCAGGAAGAATATCATATTCTCTCAGAGAATTTTATGGTGTTCACTGTCAGTTGTCTCATATACAGAAAAAGCATGAGACGTGCTTCTGCTTTCTGTCAGACAGGTTTACACTGTTCATTGAACTACCTTTATTCATCATACACATCTTCTTTTCTTTTATCTCTATCTTCTTTTATTCTTAATAACTAGCAAGATACCCATGCTTCGCTACGGTATTATACTGAAATTTATAATTGAATGCCTAACCTTTCATACATAATCCGCCAAAATTCGCGATCTGATTCGTTTTCTGAGAGAATCTGCCAAAATTTGCAATCTGACTCATTCTCTGAGAGATTACAGCGAAGTTCCTCCCATTTTTCAATCTTTCTTTCCAGCAATCGATTTTGTACTTACCGGGCTATGTCCAGGTATTCCGCCCGGTCAGTTGCGTCCCTAAATCTTTGCCATCTTTTCCGATAAGCATTTTTAATATGGATCAAATCCTTGAGGAGATACGGCATGGTGTCGTCTTGGGTGCCTTGGCGGTACTGAACCCACGGCCAGACTGCATTCGTAGTCATTACCCGGCCAGGACCCGTTTCCAGCGTGGTCCGCACATTTGGACTATGGTCCAGAACATTATTATTATTAGGGTGGGTGATATTATTTGAATTTGGATTATTATTATTATTATTATTATTATTATTATTATTATTATTATTATTATTATTATCATCATTATCATTATAACTGATATTCTGGACCCCACAGCAAGATGCAAGACTGCTACTTAGCGGTAAATTACATCTTCTGCCATTGTCATTGCTGACAATGTGACCAGCACCATAGTCGTGCGCAGGCAAGTGTGCAGGATTTATGGAGATACGCATGATATACTTCCGTGCATTATTGACCTTATTATAGAGGTGAACAATTGCATGGTCAATATCATTCCTATCATTTATTTCAAATGTGTTTAAATTTGTATTTATATGCCAGGAGAATCTACTGTAATCTAACTTTAAGTTCTCCAAAGGAAAAGACAGTTCTTGAAAATGAATCCAGGAAAGATTAAAAATGATCGGTTTATGATCAGAATCAAGTACATTATGAATGAACAGTAAAATCAATTGGTCTCAACTCCTTTTTCACCCCATCACTGTTAAAATGATTTACCCCCCCCCCTAAAAGAAAAGAAGGTGTGTTTCTTTATGTTTGAAGGAAATACCAATGTTCATGTCTCTTACCTTCAGTTTTGAGATGTAAGTATCCCCATAAAAATAATTCACTTTTTTTCACTTCCTTTCACACTCCCCCGCCCCCTCTCAACTCAACACAGTAATGTTGAGAGCTAATATAGACAGGGTGTGTCCACAGGGAGGAGTATTATCACCAACATTAAGATGTCTGGTAGTGGATGAACTACTTACCAGGTTAAATGTTGGAGGAATTTATGCCCAAGGCTATGCAAATGACATTAGCCTGATGGCGGTGGGAAATTTCCCCAATATGGTTTCAGAGCTCGTACAGAGCTCCCTACGCAGGGTGGAAAGATGGTGCCACAACATGGACTTGTCGGTTAATCCCGACAAGATAGAGCTCGTGGTATTTACCAGGAGGAGGAGGCTAGACGGACTGTCAGAGCCTTTCCTATTTGGAAAAAAAATTAGTTAAGACAACCTCAGTTAAGTACCTAGGGGTAATCCTTGAGGCAAGACTGAGTTGGAAGAAACATATAGACCATAAGGTGGATAAGGCTCGCACGATTATGTGGGCCTGTCGCAGGGCCATCGGAAAGACTTGGGGCCTAAGACCTAGGGTGGTCCAGTGGCTCTATATTTCTATTGTACGGCCCATGATCACCTTCGCATCTTTAGTCTGGTGGCCAGGTTCAGAGAGTAAAACTGTGACCACCAAGTTAAACAGTGTCCAAAGACTTGCATATCTAGGAATAACAGGGGCACTGGATACTACATCATTATGTGCAATGGAGGTCATCCTTTGTCTTCCCCCCTTACATTTATATGTTAAGGAAATAGCGGGTATGAGTGCTTACCGTCTCTGGTCACTCGGAGGATGGTCCTTCAAGAATATTCATAGAGGTCATGCTTTTATTCTTACAAGGCTTCACCAGACCTGCCCTACGACAGTGATGATCGGGGACCTGATGAAGCCTAGTTTTAATCTGAATTATAAGTTCACAGTGGTGATACCCACAAGGGAGGAGTGGGCCACGGATGCTGGGGTCTGTACATGGTACAAAGATGGCTCGCAGACGGAGACGGGCACAGGCACCGGGGTCTGGGGGCCTAAGACAAGGTTCTCCCTTCCCATGGGTAAATATGCTACTGTTTTCCAGACCGAAGTATATGCAATACTGGCCTGTGCTGTATATGTATGGAACATACCTGGACATAGAAGATGCATCACCATTTGCAGTGATAGCCAGGCAGCGTTAAAAGCACTATGCACAGTTAGAACAGCATCAAAAATAGTATGGGAGTGCCAAAGGATGTTAGATCAGCTTTGTGAACTTAGCCCAGTTACCCTATTATGGGTCCCTGGGCACACAGGAATCAGTGGAAATGAAGAAGCTGACAAACTAGCGAAACAAGGCTCAGAAGGTCCTTTCATAGGAGTGTCACTCCGAAGTGTGAAACTGGTAATATCCCAGTGGACAAACCAGTCTCACTTAGACATTTGGAAGAGGTTAACAATAACAAGGCAGGCACGTGAACTTATCAAAGGGCCTAGGCAAAGTTATAAAAAGGTCCTGATAAATTTGAATAGGACCAGAATGCGAATGGTAGTTGGACTGTTGATAGGCCACAATACCTTACAGAGACACCTACACATCATGAAAATCAGTCAAGATCCGATGTGTAGAAGATGCGGTAGGAAGAGACCTCCGCGCATGTGTTGTGTCAGTGCGAGGTTCTTGCAAGCACTTGACATCGATATCTTGGCTCACATTTTGTGAGCCTGGAAGACATCAGGAATGCCAACATCCGGACACTGGTATCCTTTATAGGAGCACTAGGGCCGAACTAAGCAAACCTGTTTAAGGGACACAAAGGATCTTCATAGACCTACGTGTGGAGCCCTGCGAAGGCAGGGCTCACCCATTCCTTATCTATCTATCTATCCCCCTCCCCTTTAAGTGAATTTTCAAAAAAAAAAAAAAAAAAAAAACTTGTTTCTTTATTAGTAAAGGATCTTCTAAATGCCATTATCATGACTGTAACATTTTCAGTTTTTTAGATATGTGTCATAAAAGGAATTCAACTCTTTTTCACCTCCCGTCCCCCCCCCAAGATGATTTTCCTTCAAAAATGCATTTTTCTTTGTTTTTAAAGGAGATCCAAATACCAATTTTCATGTCACCTAAGTGGTTTTTCCGAAAACAAAAAATACATACTGTAGACAAGCTCATTTTACAATTTCATCCCCTTTTTAGTTCCCCTTACGTGGAGTTTCCGAAAACAAATCACCTGTGTTTCTTTACGTTTACAGGAGATTCCAAATACCAATTTTTACGTTTCAAAAATTCACCCCATTTGTCACTCCTGTTTAACCCCCATCAATTGGATTTTCCAAAAACAAAAGAAATACGTTTTTTATTTTTTAAAGGAGATTCCAAATACCAATTTTCAGGTCTGTAATATCTTCAGTTTCTGAGGTATAAGTATCCTCATTAAAGGCATTCAACTACATTTTCACCCTTTTCACCCCTCCTAATGGGATTTTCTGACAACAAAAACATACATGTTTCTTTATTTTTAAAGGAGATTCAAAATACCAATTTTTACATCTGTAAACTTTTAAAGTTTTGAGATATAGATACACTCATTTAAAAAATGCATCCCCCTTTTCACCCACTTAGCAATGGAATATCCAAGAATCCTCCCTTAGCAAGCACCTACATTGTAATATATATGTATGCTCAAAATTTAATTTCTTTATGTCCAGTAGTTTTGGCTCAGCGATGATGAATCATAAAGTCAAATAAATATGAAAGTTTATTTGTTCCACCTTTTCAATACATAAAAAGAATTTAAAAAGAGAATTAAAACTGTAGGGACATGTTTTGCTCTTTAATTAAGAGCATCATCAGTCTATATCTCAAACTGAAAGTTAAATAATCAGGTACCTGATTGTAATTAAATTCAATATAAATGTGAAGATGATGTTACAAATGGTGAGTGAAATGGTGGACAATAGTTTAAAGATTAAAATATGGATAGTCGTAAAATTTATACACCCTCCTGAAAGTCCTTGTTTAAATATAGCAAATAGGTGTCTTGTGGAGGTTGAGGGTGTAATGGAAAACTAATAGATCCTGAACAGATTGATGAACACATTAATGAATAAAATGTAGCTGACAATTCCAAATGGTGCATTAATACATTGCTCACTTCAAGTGAGGTCTAAGGTAAATTGCTAAGTTGAAACAAGAAGAGTAGTAGAGAAAATTTATCAGTGTTAAATATTTCGAACATTGGGAATAAATCAGAGTGGAGTTTAGATCCAATTCTTAAAATTTATAGCATCAAGACGCTTCTGTGGTCCATTTTAAGTGAGGTATATAATTTTACAATTTTATTTCTTCACATAATATTATAAACCTGCCAACGGCCGTAGCTGTGTTGAAACACCGGATCCCGTGAGATCTCCGAAGTTAAGCAACATTGGGCGTGGTCAGGAGTTGGATGGGTTGCCATGCACTGTTGGTGGGGGGTAAGGGAATGGAGGAGCGGAAAGGAACTGGCCACCCTACCGCACGTAAACTCCGGCTCAGGAACACCTCTGCGGAGGTTCGGACCTGCCTTCGGGCAGAATAACCCTTACCGTACCTATTATAAACCTCACTTAAAATGGACCACAGAAGCGTCTTGATGCTATAAATTTTAAGAATTGGATCTGAACTCCACTCTGATTTATTCCCAATGTTCGAAATATTTAACACTGATAAATTTTCTCTACTACTCTTCTTGTTTCAACTTAGCAATTTACCTTAGACCTCACTTGAAGTGAGCAATGTATTAATGCACCATTTGGAATTGTCAGCTACATTTTATTCATTAATGTGTTCATCAATCTGTTCAGGATCTATTAGTTTTCCATTATACCCTCAACCTCCACAGGACACCTATTTTCTATATTTAAACAAGGACTTTCAGGAGGGTGTATAAATTTTACGACTATCCATATTTTAATCTTTAAACTATTGTCAACCATTTTGCTCACCATTTGTAACATCATCTTCACATTTATATTTAATTTAATTACAATCAGGTACCTGATTATTTAACTTTCAGTTTGAGATATAGACTGATGATGCTCTTAATTAAAGAGTGAAACATGTCCCTACAGTTTTAATTCTTTTTAAAAATTATTTTTATGTATTGAAAAGGTGGAACAAATAAACTTTCATATTTATTTGACTTTATTGTACATTTCAATATGGACCAAAATATGAGAATCATAACATGTAATGATGATGAATCAGTCAGTCAGGACATGTTTTTTTATATATAGATATATTTCCACCTTTTCAGATTCATTTTGGGCACAAGATTTTTTTCTTTTTTTTACAATTTGCTTTACGTAACACTGACACAGATAAGTTTTACGGCGACGATGGGATAGGAAAAGGCCAGAAGTGGGAAGGAAGCAACTGCAGTCTTAATTAACATACAGCCCAAACATTTGCCTATTGTCAAACTGGGAAACCTAGGAAAACCATCTTTACAGTTGTCGCAGTGGGGTGCGAACCCACTATCTCCTGAATGCAAGCTGATAGCTACTTGGCTCAAACCGTGCAGGAATTTGCTCAATTACATTGCTTTAATTGTTCTGCCAGTCTTTCCTAGAGCTCCTGTATACTGTAGTTCCTGTTACTCATAGTTGATTCTACTTTCCTTTTCTTTTCCAACTTCTACGAAATCTGGAAAAGCACAGACGATCTTCTGTGTGCAGCTGTCTCATTTTCAGCAGTACAATCAGACGTGCTTTTGCATTCTATCATACAGCTTATTGAAGTAACTTTTATTCATCATATATTTCTTCTTATCTTCTCTTCTCTTTGTCATTTCTATTATTCTTACAAAGGGCAATAGGAAAGTTTAGCAATGTGAGTGAACGCTTTAGACTTTTTCAAAATAATTTCCACCACACTCAATTCACTTCTCCATACGTCGAAACCAGTCACTGAACCAACTCTGCCACTTTTCTTTGGTTACATTTTCGCACTCTTTATCTCATGCTGCCAGAAGCTCCTCGTCGGATGCAAAACGCTACCCTTTCAGCTTCATCTTCACTTCTGGGAAGAGTGCAAAGTCACATGGGGCAAGATCAGAACTGTATGGAGGGTGATCAAGCACAGTGAACCCTGATCTGGCAAGAAAATCCATTGTTACATTAGCACGATGTGCTGGAGCATTGTCATGATGCAAGAGCCAAGTGTTAAGCTGTGACCTTGGATGGAGCTGCTTGAGAGCCTGGATGACCTTAGGCAGACAAGTCTCACTGTACCACTTTGCAGTTTCTAGCACAACCCGATTCAGGATGCCCCGTTTAGTGAAGAATACTGCAATCATCCTTTTCTTCACTAACCTTGACTTTCGCACAGTCACAGGAGTACCCTCATCTTCAAACAGCCACACATTGTTCTGGGATTTTGTTGGGACATCGTAATAATAAAGCCAAGTTTTGTCACCTGTAGTGATGCTATTGACGTTACGCAAAGTCCCATTTTCAAATTGTTTTAGCATTTTTTGGCACCATTTCACTCGTTGTGCCCTTTGTTTCTCTGAAAGTGAATGGGGCACCCAAAGGCAACAAACCTTTCTAACATGGAGATGGTTGTGTAGAATAGTGTAGGATAGTTGGTGCAGGGATGTGGAGGGTGTCTTCTACCTGCCGATATGTCAACCACCTCTCTTGCTGCAACATTTTCCTCACAGCTTCAATGTTTTCCTCAGTCACTGATTGAGACGACTGAGCTCGATAGCTGCAGTCGCTTAAGTGCGGCCAGTATCCAGTACAAGTAATAAATCTCATTGTAGACCATATTGGATATCAGATTATGAACATTAAAATAAGAATAATAGTTAACACCACCTTTCCAATACTTAACTTCCCCTTATATTTAGGAAACAAACATTACAACAGGCGTTGTAAGATGGGACATGTTTCGCTTAACTGTCATAAGCATCATCAGCTGAAAATAAATCTTAGCCTAAAGTTAGGTCAGGGCCCCAAACCTAGTGTCCTTAAAATATATGGTACCCTAAGAAACAACATTTACATTTAGAAAAAAAATCAAATAGGCTTAAGACTAGTGTGGAAAAAAAAAATATTATAAAATGGCTAAGAGAAAAACACACAATCGTGTTGAAACAGAGGATAAAAACAGAAAGTACAATACAGAGCTGGTAGTGAAATAATTATAATCATTAGAGTATCATTGCCACCAGTCAGTCAATCAGAATGTTCAAACATAAAACAAGAGTGAAAATATATGTGTGTTCATCATGGCTAAGTGAGAAAAAAAAATACACATAATCGTGTTGCCAGAGGTTAAAAACATAAGGTACAACACAGAGCTGGCAGTGTAATAATCAAACTCATAGCTGCCAGTCAGTTAATAAGAATGTTCATCATGATAAAAAATGATGATTATATTCTTTTGAATGAAGAAATAATTAAATCACACTCTTGTATAGATACGTGAGACGGGCAAGAGAAATCATATATTGTAGCATACATGGAGTAGTAACACTTCAAACAGGAATTGATCATGCCTGAAGCCGCTTCATTTTTACTGGGAGTTCAAGATCGAAATGGAAAAAATAAGATGCCAAGGGTGTGAACTGAAATCTGAAAAATGGAAAAAAGGAAAAAGATGTACTCGGGCCTTGAAAATAGGGTGTTCAAAATGGGAGTCTAAGATAGCTTACCTCTTATGTTGGATGTTCGTTGACCGGAGACTTAGCCGTTCGAGGGGGTCCGTTAAACGTATGCCCGTTGCTGTGTGTGCTTGCTTAGGCGGAGACTAAGTTGGGATGGAAGGGGTAGGCGCAACAATGAGAGTGCTGGAAGCTGGCGGTGGAGTTGTATTATGGGGAGGGGGTAGCTGCCTCTGTGGATCAGCGGTAGAGTGTCGGCCTCCGGATCCCAAGATAGCGGGTTCAAACCCGGCAGAGGTAGTCGGATTTTTGAAGGGCGGAAAAAAGTCCATTCGACACTCCATGTCGTACGATGTCGGCATGTAAAAGATCTCTGGTGACACATTTGGTGTTTACCCGACAAAATTCATTAAATCTCAGCCATAGCCGCCCAAGAGAGTTTCGGTTTACTCGGTCTGCCATCTAGTGGGGGCCTAGAGTAAAACGGAACGTCGAAATTGACGAGCAGACAGCCAGATGGCGTCAAATTGAAATGTCTGCACACGGTAGCTGAGGCCATACGATTATTATTATTATTATTACTATGGGGAGGGGGTAAGGTGGAATCTGTTATGACGACCGGAGGGGTATTTAAAGGTTTATAATTGAGTATTTTTGTGAAATTGTTATGATTTATATTAAAATTAGTGAGCAACTTGGGGACTTGTTCAATTAATGGGCTGTTCTCTGTTGTTCTCATTCAAAGCAGCTTAATGACTGCATTGGAAAATACATTTTCTTGGATCAACATTTTAATACAGACAGACAGACAGACAGACAGACAGACAGACAGACAGACATACATACATACATACATACATACATACATAATCATTATAGACTGTTATACCTTTTAGCGTTCAGTCTGCAAGCCTCTGAGAATTTACTAAATGTCACCACAATCCTCGATTTGCAACTAGTGTTGTGGCCTCATTTAGTTCTATACCTCTTATCTTTAAATCATTAGAAACCGAGTCTAACCATCGTCGTCTTGGTCTCCCTCTACTTCTCTTACCCTCCATAGCAGAGTCCATTATTCTCCTAGGTAACCTATCCTCCTCCATTCGCCTCCCATGACCCCACCACCGAACCGGTTTATGCGTACAGCTTCATCCATCGAGTTCATTCCTAAATTAGCCTTTATCTCCTCATTCCGAGTACCCTCCTGTCATTGTTCCCACCTGTTTGTACCAGCAATCATTCTTGCTACTTTCATGTCCGTTACTTCTAACTTATGAATAAGATATCCTGAGTCCACCCAGCTTTCGCTCCCATAAAGCAAAGTTGGTCTGAAAACACACTGATGTAAAGATAGTTTCGTCTGGGAGCTGACTTCTTTCTTACAGAATACTGCTGATCGCAACTGCGAGCTCACTGCATTAGCTTTACGACACCTTGATTCAATCTCACTTACTATATTACCATCCTGGGAGAACACACAACCTAAATACTTGAAATTATCGAACTGTTCTAGCTTTGTATCACCAATCTGACATTCAATTCTATTGAATTTCTTACCTACTGACATCAATTTAGTCTTCGAGAGGCTAATTTTCATACCATACTCATTGCACCTCATTTCAAGTTCCAAGATATTACACTGCAGGCTTTTGGCACAGTCTGTCTTTAAGACCAAGTCGTCAGCATAGGCCAAACTGCTTACTATATTTCCACCTAAGTGAATCCCTCCCTGCCATTTTATACCTTTCAGCAGAAGATCCATGTAAACTGCGAACAGCAAAGGTGAAAGATTACAGCCTTGTCTAACCCCTGTAAGTACCCTGAACCAAGAACTCATTCTACCATCAATTCTCACTGAAGCCCAATTGTCAACATAAATGCCTTTGATTGATTTTAATAATCTACCTTTAATTCCATAGTCCCCCAGTATAGTGAACATCTTTTCCCTCGGCACCCTGTCATATGCTTTCTCTAGATCACAATTTAATTGTGCAATTCGTCAATACGGAAATGAAGATTATAGATTACGATTTCTCTAGATCTACGAAACAAACACAACTGCCTATTCCTCTCGTAGCATTTTTCAATTACCTGGCGCATACTGAAAATCTGATCCTGACAGCCTCTCTGTGGTCTGAAACCACACTGGTTTTCATCCAACTTTCTCTCAACGACTGATCGCACCCTCCCTTCCAAGATGCCAGGGAATACTTTGCCTGGTATACTAATCAATGAGATACCTCGATAGCTGTTGCAATCCTTCCTATTCCCTTGCTTATAGATAGGTGCAATTACTGCTTTTGCCCAATCTGAAGGTACCTTACCAACACTCCACGCTAATTTTACTACTGTATGAAGCCATTTCATCCCTGCCTTCCCACTATACTTCACCATTTCAGGTCTAATTTAATCTATTCCTGCTGCCTTATGACAATGGAGTTTATTTACCATCCTTTCCACTTCCTCAAGCATAATTTCACCAACATCATTTTCCTCCTCCCCATGAGCTTGGCTGTTTGCAACACCTCCAGGATGATTTCCTTTTACATTGAGAAGATGTTCAAAATATTCCCTCCACCTCTCCAGTGATTCCCTGGGATCTATTATGAGTTCACCTGAATTACTCAAAACACTGTTCATTTCCTTTTTCCCTCCCTTCCTAAGATTCTTTATTAGTCCAGAAAGGTTTCCCTGCTGCTTGACCTAGCCTTTCCAGGTTATTACCAAAATCTTCCCATGACTTCTTTTTGGATTCAACAACTATTTGTTTCGCTCTGTTTCTTTCATCTACATATAAATCCCTGTCTGCCTCGGCCCTTGTTTGGAGCCACTTCTGATAAGCCTTCTTTTTACGTTTACAGGCTGCTCTCACTTCATCATTCCACCAAGATGTTCGCCTTTTCCCATCTTTACAAACAGTTGTTCCTAGGCATTCCCTTGCTGTTTCTACTACAACATCCCTGTATGCCACCCATTCACTTTCTATATCCTGAACCTGCTTACTCTCTACTGTTCGAAACTTCTCACCAATCATATCCATGTACTTCTGTCTTATTTCCTCGTCCTGGAGATTTTCTACCCTTATTCGTTTGCAGACAGATTTCACTTTATCTACCCTAGGCCTAGAGATACCTAGTTCACTACAGATCAGATAGTGGTCTGTATCATTGAAAAATCCGTGAAAAACTCGTACATTCCTAATAGATTTCCTGAATTCAAAGTCTTTTATGGATCTGGTACCCCTAGCCTCCCATGTGTAGCAGTGAATAGCCTTATGCTTGAAGAATGTATTCGTAACAGCTAAACCCATACTAGCACAGAAGTCCAGCAAACACTTCCCATTCCCATTAGCTTCCATATCTTCCCCACATTTACCAATCACCCTTTCGTATCCTTCAGTTCTATTCCCAACTCTCGCATTGAAATCGCCCATTAGCACTATTCTATCCTTGCTGTTGACCCTGACCACGATGTCACTCAATGCTTCATAGAACTTGTCAACTTCATCCTCTTCTGCACCCTCACATGGTGAGTACATGGACACAATTCTTGTCCTAATTCCTCCAACTGACAAATCTACCCACATCATTCGCTCATTTACGTGCCTAACAGAAACTATGTTGCATGCAATGGTACCTGTCTGGTACACTTTATAATCTCCTATCTCTTCCTTATTATCTCCCCTTACCCGAATATCACTTACTCCTAGCACATCCACATGCATCCTCTTTGCTGACTCAGCCAGTTCTACCTTCTTTCTTCCATAAGCCCCATTAATATTGATAGCTCCCCATCGAATTCCATTTCGTTCGCCAAGTTGTTTCCAAGGAGTCCCTCGCCTGTCAAATGGGAGTGGGACTCCATTACTCCCATAGGTCCGAGGCTTGCTTAAAATGTTCTGAGCTTGGTAAATTTATGAAGCAGGATGATACCCTACTTGCACATAGTCCAAGTGAGGATCTCTCCTCTAACGGGTTATGGACCACCGGTGAATTGTATAGTCCTAGCCGCCTGAGCACAAGGAGGGCCAGGACTCAGAATATGTCCAAGATGCCCACTCCCATTCCATAGCAACTGGTATTCCGACTCTCAGAACCACTTACTAGGCCACTCAGCCATTGCCCATGGTTCACGAAATAGGATGTGACTACAGTAACCCACAAATATAAACCATAACATTTTAATAATAATAATAATAATAATTTGAATGATGTCCCAGAGAACAACAGCCCATTAATTGAACAAGTCCCCAAGTTACTCACTAATTTTAATATAAATCATAACAATTTCACAAAAAATATTCAATTATAAACCTTTAAATACCCCTCCGGTCGTCATAACAGATTCCACCTTACCCCGTCCCCATAATACAACTCTGCCACCAGCTTCCAGCACTCTCATTGTTGCGCCTACCCCTCCCGTCCCAACTAAGCCTAAGCAAGCACACAGATACAACACACGCAGCAAAGGGCATACGTTTAACGGACCCCCTCGAACGGCTAAGTCTCCGGTCAACGCTCATCCAACATAAGAGGTAAGCTATCTTAGTCTCCTATTTTGAACACCCTATTTTCAAGGCCCGAGTACATCTTTTTCCTTTTTCCATTTTTCAGATTTCAGTTCACACACTTGGCATCTTATTTTTTCCGTTTCGACCTTGAACTCCCAGTAAAAATGAAGCGGCTTCAAGCGTGATCAATTCCTGTTTGAAGTGTTACTACTCCATGTATGCTACAATATATGATTCCTCTTGCCCATCTCACGTATCTATACAAGAGTGTGATTTAATTATTTCTTCATTCAAAAGAATATAATCATCATTTTTTATCATGATGAACATTCTTATTAACTGACTGGCAGCTATGAGTTTGATTATTACACTGCCAGCTCTGTGTTGTACCTTATGTTTTTAACCTCTGGCAACACGATTATGTGTATTTTTTTTCTCACTTAGCCATGATGAACACACATATATTTTCACTCTTGTTTTATGTTTGAACATTCTGATTGACTGACTGGTAGCAATGATACCCTAATGATTTTAATTATTTCACTACCAGCTCTGTATTGTACTTTCTGTTTTCATCCTCTGCTTCAACATGATTGTGTGTTTTTCTCTTAGCCATGTTGTAATATTTTATGTTTTTTTCACACTAGTTTAAGCCTATTTGATTTTCTAAATGTAAATGTTGTTTCTTAGGGTACCATTATTTTAAGGACACTAGGTTCGGAGCCCTGACCTAACTTTAGGCTAAGATTTATTTTCGGCTGATGATGCTTACGACAATTAAGCGAAACATGTCCCATCTTACAACGCCTGTTGTAATGTTTATTTCCTAAATATAAGGAAAGTTAAGTATTGGAAAGGTGGTGTTAACTATTATTCTTATTTTGATGTTCAGTATCCAGTAATCGGGAGATAGTGGGTTTGAACACCACTGCCGGCAGCCCTGAAGATGGTTTTCCATGGTTTCCCATTTTCACACCTTAATTAAGGCCACGGCCGCTTCCTTCCCATTCCTAGGCCTTTCCTATCCCATCGTCACCATAAGACAAATCTGTGTCGGTGCGACATAAAGCAAATAGCAACTGATTGAGACGGTCGTCCAGGATGAGGATCATCTTCAACCCCGAAATTTCCCCTCTGGAACTCTTTGTACCAGCGAAAAATTGTTGTCCGATGTGGACAGTCTTTTCCCAGCACAGGAGTCATTTCCTCCAGGCACTGGTCAACAGTTAATCCACGAGCAAAATTGTAGCGCATAATTGCGCAATATTCACCTTTAGACTACACTGACATCTTAACTTGCTTTCAATCCCACTGCTTGGTAACAACTGGTGTGAAGGTCACGCCTTGCTGTCTTCTAGACCAGTATTCACTCCTCTTTTCATCCCTCACCATAACAGGGGTGTCCAGCCAACTGTTTCTGCATATTGCACAACTTTGCTAGTGTCCTTTGTAATACTTAACAGCTTAACAGACTCATTTTGGTCACAATGCTATAGTTCTTCTACCAGGTTTTCCTTTCTGTTTACCTACAGCTCCTGTATAGTGTACTGTATACTATAGTTCCTTTTCTCATACCTGATTTTCTTTTCTTTTCCATAATAGGATTCATTTGGCATGGAGTTTATTGTTATAGGTGGCGTAGATGTACCTCACCGTGTTGTACCCACAAAGGAAGATGGGTCCTGTTTTTTCTATTCCCCATCTAAATTAACATACAGCACTGATTCACTAGCTGAATTGGCTTAAGGAGAGAGCTATTCTCACCCTTAAAAACACCACTGTAGCAAACATGAATGATTCCTTACTGGACAAACTTTCTAGTAAGATGGTGAGATGAAAGTCTGGGCTCCGTGGTGGGAATAGAGGACATAGTTCACTACCCTGTTGAGTTCCTCCACGCTTTAAATCCATCAAATTTTCCACCTTATGATCTCAGTCTGATAGATGGAGCATCTATAATGTAGCTATGGAATCTGATATCTCCTAAGCTTTGTATTGACTCCGGGCTGCAAGTGAAGTTTTTACACACCGGGCGAGTTGGCCGTGCGCGTAGAGGCGCGTGGCTGTGAGCTTGCATCCGGGAGATAGTAGGTTCGAATCCCACTATCGGCAGCCCTGAAGATGGTTTTCCGTGGTTTCCCATTTACACACCAGGCAAATGCTGGGGCTGTACCTTAATTAAGGCCACGGCCGCTTCCTTCCAACCCCTAGGCCTTTCCTATCCCATCGTCGCCATAAGACCTATCTGTGTCGGTGCGACGTAAAGCCTCTAGCAAAAAAAAAAAAAAGTTTTTACACAGTAACGTGATCAAAGCAACTTTCTTCGGCATGTGATGTAGGAGAAACACTTTTCATTTCCTGTATTCCATAGATTCCCTCCAACTACCACTTCCTACTGAAACGACTACAAATTCTTGTTAAACTATGCTTCGCAATGACAATAATCAAAGCTCAGGGCAGTCTTTAGAAGTTGCTGGTGTGGATTTAAGGAATGATTGTCTTTCCCATGGCTAGTTGTACATAGCCTGTTCAGTTGACAGCTTTATGATTCTGCTGTCACAGAGGTGAACAAAAAATGTGGTTTACAAGGATATTTTATAAAACAACCTGACTTCAACAACAACAACCTTGGACAACATAATTTGAACAGTAATATAATTCAATTATGACTGGCTGTAAGAAAGGGAGACCGCCATTATAATGAGAACTCTCCAATTCAAGTGTGACTGGCCTGCCATTATAATGAAAACACCCCAACTCAATTGTGACTGGCAGTAGGCAACTGAGGTCTGCCATTATTATGAAAACTCCCCAATTTGAATATGACTGGAAATAGGGAAGGGGGCCTGCTTTTGTAACGAACACTCCCAAACTCGATTGTGAGTGGCAGTAGGCATGAAGATCTGTCATTATAATGAAATCTCATCAAATCAACAGTGACTGGCAGTAGGAAACTGGGGCCTGTTATTATAATGAAAACTCCCCAACTTGAATGTCACTGGAAGTAGGAAAGGGGCCAGCCATTATAGTCAAAACTCCCAAACTTGACTGTGACTAGTGGTAGGAAATGTGGCTTGCTATTATATTGAAGACTCCCCAACCCAGACTTTACTCAAGAAACAATGTATGGCGACCTCCCAATAGTGTTTGTTGGGTAAGGCTAAGAGCAATGCAGTCTAATAAGATCTTACAAAGTGTACAGCATTTACCTAGAATTCCATATATAATGCAGAATTCTGTAGCGAAGCACAGGTAAATGAGCTAGTAAGGTATAATCCTATTATCGCAGTGGTCTTCCTAGGACCTTTTTAATGGGTGCTCTGCCGTGTCGTTTTTACAGACCGCCAGCTAACATAACCTACATATGTGCTAGTTGCATAATATTAATATATATTCGAGCCACTGGGTGCTCCAAATTAAAACATAAATACTGTAAAGCTGTTAATTTAAATGATAAATCTTCATTAATGTCAGCATAATTGTGTCTGTTACATTAGAGTTTAAATGTTTAACATGAGTATCACGTAGTGTTGTGCACAAGCAATATCTGTATTAGCGTGAAATTGCATGTGAGCACTCGATTTCACATGACATCGCAAACCCGTATGGCACTCCCTAGCAACCGAATGGAAAGCCCTGGTATCACAAGATTATAAACGAGCAGTAGAATACTAGAAGTTCAAATTTGTTTGTTATGTCTTGTTCGTAGTAATAACACAAAAATAGTTCAATTTTGCAATTAACATTTACCTGTGTGATATTGTTAATATCCTGTGAGGAAATAAATTGAAATTTTATCACATTCATTTTTATGTAGTATTCCCCAACTGGCTACTCATTCCTGCCACCTGGCTGACGAAAATTTCTGGGGAAAACACTGTCATATGTTATCTTTTTCAGGTAGTTTCTAAATTTATTATTCATAATTAGTTTTGACAGAAAGAAGAACCTAACAATTATACACTGACTGAGCAAATGTCATGGGACAGCGGAGCACTGATGTGCAGGTGTGTTGTCTGCGCAACACACGCCCCCTGAGCCAGCAGCAGTTGTATAGGAAACCTTGTGAGCAGTGGCTGTGCATGTGACAGGTGTAACATGGAACGTCGTTGTGAGCTGACACCGTTCGAACAGGGTATGGTGGTCGGTGCCCGACGGATGGGAAGTGCGATTACGGAAGTGGTGCGGGAATTCGGCTTCACACGATCAACCTTGTCCAGGGTGTATCATGAATGGTTGAATGCAGGTGTCACCATCCACAACAGACGAACGACCGGCCGTCCAGCCACCCTCGATGACCGTGACCGGCGACATCTGAGATGGATTGTCAATAGTGACAGATGGGCAACCGTGCAACAAATCATGGCTCAATTCAACACAGGCCATGTTAGACACGTCTCCCAGTGGACAATCCATAGGAACATGGGTTCTATGGTGTATGGGAGCCGGCGCCGCACATGGGTGCCACTGTTAACCCAACGTCATCGGGCACAACGACGCACATTTGTCGCCAGTCACCAGGGATGGACACTGGAACAATAGCGTAACGTGATATGGTCGGATGAATCACGATTTCAACTGCACCATGCCGATGGGAGGCACAGTGTATGGCGCAGACCACATGAAGCGATGGATCCCGCCTGCCTCGAAGGTGTGGTCCAGGGCGCTGGTGTCTCTGTTATGGTCTGGGGTGCATTTTCCTGGTATGGAATGGGCCCCCTAATTGTTCTGGAAGATACTTTGAATGGTACGCGGTATGTTGAGCTGCTTGGAGACCATCTGCACCCATTTTTGGCCTTCCAGCGCCCAGACGGTTCTGCTGTGTTTCAAGATGATAACGTGTCGCCACATCGCTCCCACATTGCCCAGGAATAGTTCCAGAAACATGGATCGGAGGTCCAACGACTGCCATGGCCACCCAGGAGCCCTGATATGAACCCTATCGAACATATCTGGGATGTCCTGGAATGCAGGCTCCATGCCATGGATCCTGCACCCACGAACAGGCCAGCATTGGCGGCCGCTCTGCAAACGATTTGATGTCAGCTGCGTCCAGAGGACTACCAGGGACTTGTCGAATCACTCCCACAGCGTCTCAATGCAGTTCGCAGAGCCAGAGGAGGCCCCACACGCTATTAGGTGACTATCCCATGACATTTGCTAAGTCAGTGTAAATAGATAAATCTAGATGAGTAATTACAAATATGTTCAAACTAATAACTCCAACCTGCATCACACAACTATTGAGCTAACAATTATTGTTATATTGTGCCAGAACATTGATGAGTTTCTCAACACAGTCAATGATCGCACAGTGTCTGGCCAGAGGTGAGCAACATCATTTCCCTTCTCAGTAGACTGAGTACGACCTTGAAGTGTGCAGTTGGCTGGACATATGTGGGATAGTTCGTAGTTCCCCGCAGTAACAGAATTCAGACTTCACTACCAAATGCCTCGCAGTGTGTAACCAACGTGTATTGAGTTGTGCAGTTTTATTTGTGTACTAGCTGATGTACCCGTGCTTTGCTACGGAATTCTACATTGTATACAGAATTGTAGGTTAGGTAGAGAACATGTTGTGAGCAAGACTGTATTAAATTGCATAGCTCTTAATGTTACCCTAGAAATACGACAGATAAATCACCAAACGTCTTTTCTCATTTGAAGACTGTGTTAGGGAATTTTCATTGTAATGGTAGGCCCGCTTGCCTACCATCATTAACAATAGCTGCCTCTGTGGATCCGTGGTAGAGTGTCGGCCTCCGGATCCCAAGATAGCGGGTTCAAACCCAGCAGAGGTAGTCGGATTTTTGAAGGGCGGAAAAAAGTCCAATCGACACTCCATGTCGTACGATGTCGGCATGTAAAAGATCTCTGGTGATACATTTGGTATTTACCCGACAAAATTAATTAAATCTCAGCCATAGACGCCCAAGAGAGATCCGGTTTACTCTAGGTGCGCTAGATGGCAGACAGAGTAAACCGGAACGTCGAAATTGACGAGCAGACAGCCAGATGGCGTCAAATCGAAATGTCTGCAAACGGTAGCTGAGGCCATACGATTATTATTATTATTATCATTATTAATATTAACAATCAGGTTGGGGAGTTTTCATTATAATGGCAGACACTCACTCTCCATCTGCCTTTTTACATCCTCAGAAAGACTGTCTTAGTGGTTTTCCCAACTGAAATGAACATAGGTCATTACAATGACATCAGTAGGAATGGTGCGAGTAAAAAACAATGATTTCACATGAAATACTCGATCAAATTAAAAACCACACGTTTTGTCACTTTTAACGAACAATACTACGCTGCCGATCTAACAGTCCAAAGTTCCAGAGCTGGAATGACAGACCACAGACAGCCGTGATACGTGAACACTCTTAGTCTTTTTAGGGGGGGGGGGGGCAAATAGTGAAGATTTCCAGGGCAAAAACTATGCCCTTTTACTAATCTGTTTCCTAGGAGTACCCGATGAGTCAGAAAATCTCAATTCACTACACTGGCGGCAGAAAAATCTATCTGACTTGGAGGCAAATTTTTCCTCCAAGCCAGAGGAGAAACCCCCTCTTCACTGCTGTTTTCGAATAAAATGAATGTAGAATTTAATAAAAGTGAAGAGGAAGAAGCTCTTTTTAAGAAACGGCTCTTTTCAGGGTTGAATTTTGAGTTACTTATTGAATTGTGGTGCTATAATTTGGAATATGCCTAAATTGTAAATCTAGACCAGGTCGTCATACTACTACTACTACTATTTATTTTCAAGTTAAGGGATCGAAGAAGCTTAATGATATCACGAAAACGGTGTGGAATTATAACTGGGAAACTTTTAAAATTGCAATCGAGAGGATGTCACAAATTGTAGATACAGTGCAACATACTCTAAAAGATGTAACTGCTGTTCTTAAAGATGCTCGTAGGACCAGCCGACTGAGGGAATCAACAAAACATCAAACACGTGTCCCTTACTGGTGGAACAATGAAATAGACATACAAAGGAAAGACTGCAATCGCAAGAGATGAATTCTTACAAGATCTAGGAAAAAAAATCAGCCAGGTCAACTTAATACAATTACAAGCTGACTATAAGGGATCAAAGAGGCAACTAATGAAGCTAGTAAAGGATTCTAAGAGAAATCTCTGGCAAAAGCTATGCGAAGATCTAGACAGTGATATCTGGAGGGCAGGATATAAGATAGTGACTGGTCGAATAATCAACAGGGTACCCAGTTCAGCTCCCAGCTGATAGAAGGAAAGCCATAGTGATGGAGTTGTTCCCTTGTACTAATGACAGACTTGAAACGGAATCAGATTTTTGTGTTGCAGAACCGTTTACTGTGGTTGAGTTACAAGAGGTAGCATGCAATATGAAGACTGGTAAGGCACCAGGTGTAGATGGAATCCCACCAGAAGCCATCAAGTATGCAGTTGAGGTGGCACCTGGTTGGATCTTATCAGTCTTCAATGATTTACTAAAAAAGCGTAAATTTCCCGATGATTGGAAAGTAGCCAAGCTAGTGCTGTTATTGAAGGCAGGAAAACTATCATTAGATCCATCAGCATACAGGCCACTTTGCTTATTAAACACCTTGAGCAAACTTTATGAAGGATTGATTAAAACGAGACTGGAGAAAGAACTTGAAAAACAGGGAGGACTTTCCTCGAACCAGTTTGGATTTAGAAAGGGCAGAACCACAACCCAAGCTATTGAGAGGGTGATTCAAATACAGGCAGAAAGCAGTGAGAAATGAGCTGCCTTGATAACGCTAGATGCCAAAAATGCTTTTAACACTGCTTCTTGGGGCATTATTTTGAGAGAACTTCCTAGGATGAACATTTCTCGGTATCTACAACAAATATCATAAAAAGAAAGAAAGGTTCCACCTAATCAATACTTATTTATTATCACATGTATGATGGAATATCACATGTATAATAGGACCGGTTTCGACCTCTTACAAGGTCATCCTCAGCTACATCAGAATCCTGTATTATGCCTCATTCCTGAAAGCTTTATGGCATATTCTGAAATTTAACAACATTATGTTGATTACACTTTTGTTAAGAGTTCCAATGTTACAATATAGCTAAAATTATGACAAGTTAAATACTCTTATTACATAATATAATGGCCCAATACCGTAGACACATGTAATTATAATAAAATGGATTCCTTTTCTTTCTAATGCATAATGTAAGAATAATTTACCATAGGCTTTTTTGCCTATTCAGTTAAAACAAGTTCCATTCTTATAAATGTTTAGTCATATATGAGGCGATCTTTGTTGATATTTGTGAATATTACAGTAGTAAATTAGCAGTAAAATACGCCAGTCAAGTGTAAGTATGCTATGGTTCAATAAAATATATTACTTATGTACATTAAAATATTAGCTAACATGGTTGAACGTGCTTAAATGCTCTTTTGAAAGTCTAAAACAGTTGATAACAATAAATCTTGCGTTGTTTTGCGTTACGTATTACATTGAAATAATGTGAAATTTGCCCATTATACAAACATATAAACACGTTAAAGTATTTAAAACATTGCAAGGTATGCTTAGACGCAAATGTCTGTTTGTAGTTTAAATTAACAAGTGACAGCACATTGTTATGTTGTTTTAAAAACGACTGATGAACATGCAAGTTAAAAGTCTGCATAAGCCTTTGTGTAAAACTCAACCACTTTATCTTCTAATTTTGTTTTCGTGACTTGAACCTGGCTTGTTTGACTTGGCTGATGTTCTGGAAATTGTTCAATTTGAATGACAAGGTCGTAATTGTTGGTGGCTCTTTCCTTTCTTATGATCTTGGTGTTAATAAATGTCTGTAAGTTGAAATAAACAAATTAAAAATTTTGAATATAAGTTGCGTACTATTGTATGAGTTCTGAAATAATCTACTTACTGTTGTGGAGTGGTTGAGATGTATGCTGCTTGGCTGTCTGTCGTGTATTGTATCTCGTACTTTCTGGTGTTGGTGTCGCCTGTTGTGAGGAGGGTGGAGGGGTGAGTGGGGGGAAGCTTCGGCGTGTGTATGGGCGGAGCCATCTATGTCCGCTGTCTGCGCTATAACTTGCGTATGACGTTGTTTGTTGACTAATCTGAGGTAATCATTCTTTATGATGGGAATAACCTTATTAAATAAAATATTAGTTTTCTCAGTTATTTCATTAATATTGTAATTGGGGTTTGTATATTGATCAAATGTTATGTACAGTTCTTCGTTTATATTAAGCAAAGGACCTTTAGGATTTGTATTTAATATTTTCAAATCATTACCTATATCCGTGAATTTATGCTTGTACTCGTGCATGTGCTGACCTATTGCAGAAAAATGATTATTCTTGATGGCATTGACATGTTCATTATATCTGATCATAAAATTTCTACCAGTACGCCCTATGTAACTTGTAAAGCAGTTATTACAACTAATTCGATAAACTCCTGACCGAAGATATTTATTATTACTGTTAACTGTCTTGGTGTTATGTATGCTGTGCCTACTATTATGTGTAGTTCTGAAAGCTATTTTAAGATTATGCTTTTTAAAGATATTAGTTAGAGAATATATATCCGTGTTATTAAAAGTGAAAGTTGTGTAATCTTTCTTGACCGGGCGAGTTGGCCGTGCGTGTAGAGGCGCGCGGCTGTGAGCTTGCATCCGGGAGATAGTAGGTTCGAATCCCACTATCGGCAGCCCCGAAGATGGTTTTCCGTGGTTTCCCATTTTCACACCAGGCTGTACCTTAATTAAGGCCACGGCCGCTTCCTTCCAACTCCTAGGCCTTTCCTATCCCATCGTCGCCGTAAGACCTATCTGTGTCGGTGCGACGTAAAGCCCGTAGCAAAAAAAAAAAAAAAAAAATCTTTCTTGGGTTGACCTAGTTTCACCAGTGTAGTTTTAGGTGGGGATTTGATCTTTCGAATAATGGAATTAACCATTTCTTTTTTATAACCATTTTTTCTGGATATTTCATGAATTAGTTATAGCTCTTCATGAAGGTCTGTTTTAGATAATGGTATACTAAATGCTCTATGAATCATGCTTTGGTATGCAGCTTTTTTATGGGAATTAGGGTGAATGGAGTCCGTTTTTATAGTGTTTATTGTATGAGTAGGTTTGCGGTAAATTTTGAAGGTCAGGTGTTTTTCGTGCCTAGTAATCGTCAGATCAAGATAGTTTAGCTTACAGTTATTCTCGGATTCTTTAGTAAATTGTATATGCGTGTCTATGGCATTTATTTTGTTCAATACAGTGTTATCGTTAGTTGTTCTTTGTCGATGACGACAAATCAGATCAAAATTAGATGTATGGCTTTTCAGGCGTTTGCTCTATTAACCAGCATTTCTTTTTATGATATTTGGTGGCTATCAATACGGAACAAAAATTAAATTTATAAATCAAGATATTAGCACCAACCAGGCAAAGCGTGATGCCTACAAATATAGGAATATTAGAATCAAATTAATGAATACAACTAAGAATATTGCATTTTTAAAAGAATGCCTTGCTTATGACTTAACTCCAAAGTTTTTAAATAAATATAATAATAAACACAGAAACACCAAGCAAACATGTGATACCTTGAGAAAAACTAATAGAATTTGGATAAAAACCGAAATCAAAATTTTTCTATCATAAAAAACAGTACTTGAATAATATACTATATCCTCTACACTTGAAAGTGTCCCAAGAACTACCATGCAGCTGTTGGGATCACTTCCAGTACGTCGTAAATGAGAAAATAGAAAATTTGGGCATAAAAAAAGCAGAATACCTTAAATAAAAAACTAGAGACTTTAAAACGGACACAGAGAACAAAACACATCAGTCACTTCACAAAAACAGAGAACTCAACTCAATCTATAAGAGATAAAATGCATCAATTTGATCCACCTGTGAAAAACCTTACGAACACTACATTCAGCGAAGCAGAAAATGAAATATTAAGCAAAGGACCTAAACATAATTGGGGCAACACCTCAATATTACAGAACATCACAACTGCTGTAACAGAAACAGAATTAGCTATACAAAGAATTCCACATGATATACAAGAAGAAGTCAGGCACGATAATGCAAAAAAAACACTACCACAACACGTCAGCAAAGTAAAAGATGGCATCTCTAATAATAAAGCGAACAAAACGCACATAAATAGTCTTAGGAACAAAGTGAGGCAAGATAATCTCCTTATAACAAAAGATGACAAAGGAAATACAACAGTAGTTATTAACAAGGATGAATACATTAAAAAAACAAAAGAATGTTTCAACAATGATATGTTTCGTATTATACGCAATGATCCCACTAACACAATACAAAGAAAACTAAAAAGCTTACTCAAAAACACACGTTGTTTGTGTTACAAGTGAAATATGTAATGCGAGTGGAATGTATTTTTTTTTGAAGTCTTTGTTTGTAAAATACAATATGATGTTTTATTTTTATTGACCTAACCTGTACTGTATAATGTTGTAACATAGGCATTTGTAAATAGTAGAATTCTGTCTATAGTTCCTGGAAAGATCTAGAAAGTTACATAACATTTGTACAGGGTGTGTTACTTTGTTGGTATGTGTTCTAGAAAGTGTGTTCTGTCTATTCTGGAAAAATATGACTTTCGCGATCATGCGTATTCTAGAATGTTAGTCAAAGTTCTCGATCGAAAGTAAGGTTGTGATTGGTGAGTCTAGGTGGCGATAGGGAACACGTGCACGCTGATTGGTTGCCTCCAAGGCCAGTAATTCCTATATATAGTGAGCGAGGCAGTGTTCGAATCAATTCTGTATCCTGAATTCTGTCGGCTTTGTTCCATTTGTCTGCGAGCAGCCTATCTGGTTGACGTCCCCCGGTTTTCGGGATGGCGCTCTCCTTGGGTAAGCACTCTTGAATTCCGTTGCTGCTAAAATTTCCGTAATGTTCCGATTTGCTTTTCATACAGGAGTCTGCCCTAACCTCGCCTAGATTCACCAAATTAGTTACTTATGACGCCTTAGTTTTTCTGCTGGACTTACCTGTTCATTTCCGAGGCATTCCCGTTTTGTTTCACTAAAATATATATATTGTAGTTTAATAGTATTTCCCTTGGGGTTTGCCTCTGATAGTTCTGTATCACTTTAGGTACGCTAGATTTTGGATAACCTGTAAATTGCATTGTACTACTGCATTGATAACTAGATGTACAGTTGGTTTGTAATTTGAATTTACACTGCTACGAATAACCTATGTATATCACTGAACTTATAGCTCATAACTTGGAATGTATTTGTAGAATTACCTTGTAAATAATATTTTTAAAAACTAAGGATCACGGTGATTCATTTCGGAATCCGCTATCTAAGCCATGTCCATGCCTTTGGTAGGTTCCCAGCCCTTCCACCTTCCCATTTTGTCGTTTACTAGTTGGCCCTACTGATAGTTACGTACTTGTTTTGTTGGAGATCCGCCTAATGCTAGCTACTGTTTTTCCGAGTGTGTAGTGTTTGCTTGTATTGTGTATTGTACTCTTACCTTCCCCTTTTAACTGTGTTTGTGCCTTGTTTGGTGTTACCACTGTAGTAGAGGTAACAGTTTGCTAACCGAAACAGAAGCAAATAATCTAATAACAATGAACCCCCAGCTACCAAATGCAAAAGCTCTTCCTAAAATTCATAAAGAAAACACAGCGATGAGAACCATAATAAATTACAGATCTAGTCCTACATATAAGCTTTCTAAATATATTAAAAAAATTTCTTAAAAACCATTTTTTTTTTTCAAGTTAATAAAAGCATACGTAATTCAATAGACTTCTGTAATAAAACAAAAGATTTATAGTTAGAACAATACCACTCCATAGCCTCTTACGATATAACTAATATGTATCCAAATATCCCTACTAAAAAAACTTTAAATATAATTAGAACCAATTTCAAAACTTACAGCAGATTAAGTACCTTAGAAATTGAAGAATTCATGACATTACTCGAATTTGCAGTTAATAACAACTATTTTAGGTTTCATGATACAATTTATCAGGAAGCAGGTTTACCGATGGGGTCTCCCGTGTCCGGCATATTAGCAGAAATTTACACAGATCACTTAGAATACACTTTACTTTGCAAAATAGATGGAATTTTTTCTGGTGCAGATTTGTTGATGACGTATTCGTCGTCATCGACAAAGAACAACTAACGATAACACTGTATTGAACAAAATAAATGCCATAGACACGCATATACAATTTACTAAAGAATCCGAGAATAACTGTAAGCTAAACTATCTTGATCTGACGATTACTAGGCACGAAAAACACCTGACCTTCAAAATTTACCGCAAACCTACTCATACAACAAACACTATAAAAAAAGGCTCCATTCACCCTAATTCCCATTAAAAAGCTGCATACCATAGCATGATTCGTAGAGCATTTAGTATACTATTATCTAAAACAGACCTTAATGAAGAGCTACAACTAATTCATGGAATAGCCAGAAAAAATGGTTATAAAAAGAAATGGTTAATTCCATTATTCGAAAGATCAAATCCCTACCTAAAACCACACTGGTGAAACAAGATCAACCCAAGAAAGATTACACAACTTTCACTTTTAATAACACGAGTATATATTCTCTAACTAATATCTTTAAAAAGCATAATCTTAAAATAGCTTTCAGAACTACACATAATAGTAGGCACAGCATACATAACACCAAGACAGTTAACAGTAATAATAAATATCTTCAGTCAGGAGTTTATCGAATTAGTTGTAATAACTGCTTTACAAGTTACATAGGGCGTACTGGTAGAAATTTTATGATCAGATATAATGAACATGTCAATGCCATCAAGCATAATCATTTTTCTGCAATAGGTCAGCACATGCACGAGTATAAGCATAAATTCACGGATATAGGTAATGATTTGAAAATATTAAATACAAATCCTAAAGGTCCTTTGCTTAATATAAACGAAGAACTGTACATAACATTTGATCAATATACAAACCCCAATTACAATATTAATGAAATAACTGAGAAAACTAATATTTTATTTAATAAGGTTATTCCCATCATAAAGAATGATTACCTCAGATTAGTCAACAAACAACGTCATACGCAAGTTATAGCGCAGACAGCGGACATAGATGGCTCCGCCCATACACACGCCGAAGCTTCCCCCCACCCACCCCTCCACCCCCCTCACAACAGGCGACACCAACACCAGAAAGTATGAGATACAATACGCGACAGACAGCCAAGCAGCATACATCTCAACCACTCCACAACAGTAAGTAGATTATTTCAGAACTCATACAATAGTACGCAGCTTATATTCAAAATTTCTAATTTGTTTATTTCGACTTACAGACATTTATTAACGCCAGCATCATAAGAAAGGAAAGAGCCACCAACAATTATGACCTTGTCATTCAAATTGAACAATTTCCAGAACATCAGCCAAGTCAAACAAGCCAGGTTCAAGTCACGAAAACAAAATTAGAAGATAAAGTGGTTGAGTTTTACACAAAGGCTTATGCAAATTCAGACTTTTAACTCGCATGTTCATCAGTCGTTTTTAAAACAACATAACAATGTGCTGTCACTTGTTAATTTAAACTACAAACAGACATTTGCATCTAAGCATACCTTGCAATGTTTTAAATACTTTAACGTGTTTATATCTTTGTATAATGGGCAATTTCACATTATTTCAATGTATTACGTAACGCAAAACAATGCAAGATTTATTGTTATCAACTGTTTTAGACTTTCAAAAGAGCATTTAAGCACGTTCAACCATGTTAGCTAATATTTTAATGTACATAAGTAATATATTTTATTGAACCATAGCATACTTACACTTGACTGGCATATTTTACTGCTAATTTACTACTGTAATATTCACAAATATCAACAAAGATCGCCTCATATATGACTAAACATTTATAAGAATGGAACTTGTTTTAACTGAATAGGCAAAAGCCTATGGTAAATTATTCTTACATTATGCATTAGAAAGAAAAGGAATCCATTTTATTATAATTACATGTGTCTACGGTATTGGGCCATTATATTATGTAATAAGAGTATTTAACTTGTCATAATTTTAGCTATATTGTAACATTGGAACTCTTAACAAAAGTGTAATCAACATAATGTTGTTAAATTTCAGAATATGTCATAAAGCTTTCAGGAATGAGGCATAATACAAAATGCAAACATAGGATTCTAATGTAGCTGAGGATGACCTTGTAAGAGGTCGAAACCAGTCCTATTATACATGTGATATTCCATCATACATGTGATAATAAATAAGTATTGATTAGGTGGAACCTTTCTTTCTTTTTATGATATTTGGTGGCTATCAATACGGAACAAAAATGGAATTTATAAATCAAGATCTACAACAAATAATCATTAAGTACTTCAAAGGACGAAGAATATGACTTCATAGAAGACCTTGAAATGAGTGCTGGCATTCCACAGGGATCTGTCCTAGGACCCACCTTGTGGAACATTCTATATGATGGCTTGTTACGCCTTTAGCTGACAAAAGGGATAACATCTATTGTTTATGCAGATGTCCTTGCAATAGTGGTAATAGCAGAGAATTTAGAAGAACTGACCGTCCAAGTAAATGAATCACTGAGATGAGTTAACCTTTGGATGGTAAATAATAAATTGAGATTGGCTCCACATAAGACTGAGGCTGTAATTTTGAAAGGTTCCAGGAATTGGAAAAATGTCCGTTTCTTATTAAATGATTCAGTGATTATCCCAGGGAAGTCCGTACGATACCTTGGGGTTCTTATTGACAGGAATTGCACATTTGGTGCACATGTGAAGGCAGTAACCCAAAAGGCAAAGAAGAAGGCATCGGCATTAGCCAGACTTATGCCTAACATCGGTGGACCAAGAACAGTTAAGAGACAGATTATGTGCTCTGCAGTATATTCCATTTTACTTTATGCTGCACCTATCTGGCACAATGCACTCAGAGGAAGATTCACCGAAGAGCTATGGAAACAATACAGAGGAAGATGCTACTCAGAGTTATCTGTGCATATCGAACTGTTTCGACAGCAGCTTTACAATTTGTAGCTGCCAGTATTCCCATTGACCTCCTCGTTGTAGAGAGAAAACTTTGGCATGAAAGGGGTGCGACTATATCTGCTGAAGAAAAAGCCTTGAGGAACCAACTCTTACTAGACTGGCAAGACCGATGGGATGGCACAACCGATGTTGGCCAATGGATAAAAAAGCTAATACCCAACATAGGAGACTGGCTTAAATGTAGACATCGGCAGGTAGATTACTATCTGTCGCAGATCCTGACAGGACATGGAAGATTCGGCGTATACGCCATGAAGATGGGAAAGACGCAGGGAGATGGTTGTTGGTACTGTTCTGAAAGGGATACAGTAGAACACACTCTTTTCTACTGTGTTTGATGGGAAGAAGAACGAAGAAAAGCCTGCCAACAACGACTCACGCCAGGGAATCTGGTTCAGATTGTGTTGGAGAGCCCACTTGCCTGGAACACAGTAAAGGCAATGGCGACAAGCATTATGGGGATGAAGGTGAAAGAAGAGAATGGAAGAACTTAATAATATACATCACCCCATTCGGATGTCATGCCGACAAGCAGTTCCAGAATGGGCTGAGTGAAGAGGGCAGGGGTTTTTAGTTGGTGGAAATTCAACTCCCACGCAGAGTGGTGTCTTTAAAAGATTTTCCCCTGCCATAACAAAAAAAAAATCTACTACTACTACTACTTGAACCTTTGCCTTAACCGTGCACACTTCTCATTCAAACCAGCACGTCAGAGTAGGGATCGAATAGCTGGAATACTATGATGAACCAGTGAGTTACGTACCAGCAGAATGGTATCAGAAAATGTATAAACCAGAGGAATGACATACCCCTTTCAGACCGAGTACGCACAATTGTGCAGGTTCGTATTTTACTTATCCCTGACTGTATTTGATGTTTTTTCGGCGCTACACCGGACTGCAGTGATTGTGCAGGACACGTGCCGTGTATTTCAATTGATTTTAGTATGCACTTGACCGCCAGGGCGAAGGAAGAAGAGTTTAAAAAGCACAGTTGATCGGCGAGATGGCGAGAAGCAGTAGTGCCAAAAGTAAGTATTTATTGATTGCGTTTATATTAATCTAGAAGCTTTACTGAATACCGGAATATATTCAATGAAGTGTGTACATTGGTTAGTGAACGTAAATTTTGAAGCTACACCATCGTACGTGATACAACGAGGTTTTGAATTTTGATACGCACAATTGTGTGGGTCCTGTTTTTCGGATGTTAGTTTTTATTTTGTAAAATAAACTATCAATATATGTATTGAGGAGCATTTTAGTCAGTTCTTGACGTACAAAGAAAAATTCACACCTCCAGTTTTCTTTCAGGTCTGAAAGAGATACCAAAGAAGAAAGT
This sequence comes from Anabrus simplex, assembly GCF_040414725.1. Classification (NCBI taxonomy): domain Eukaryota; kingdom Metazoa; phylum Arthropoda; class Insecta; order Orthoptera; family Tettigoniidae; genus Anabrus; species Anabrus simplex. The sequence goes on from NC_090265.1 coordinate 713,707,325, forward strand.
TATCTAACTCCCCAGCTATTTCCCGCCAGTATTCAGTCAGGCTGATATACTCGGTACGCAGCAGTAATCCCATCTATCCGAGTTGAGCGGCAGCATAAAAGACAAAGAACATCACCACAAACAATGGTCAATTTAATGGTATTGTTGATGAATGTTATGCGCTTTCAGTGTTGTAGGCCTTCACATTTAGTTTTCTTCTGACTCTGAAATACCACTCTTATCGTGGTCGGTACGGTGAAATTGAATAAAACATAAATGATCAAAAATAGTATTCTCTATAACTTTTGTTATGCAGTACTTTTCGATAGGACCAGTAACATAGGTAGGCTGTTTAAAAATTAAATTTTAGGTGCCTTCCCCTAAACTACAATTTCATACAGGGGGAATAAAATTCTTTATAACTTGATCTGTAGTTTCTTATTCCCCAACTCTATATACCGACTTTCATTAAATTCTGTTAACCCGTTTTCTCATGGCTCGGCGTTGATATGGACTGGCAACAAAAATACAAATTCATTAATATCTGTGTTATCAAAGTTGGTACAGTAACAATGTATGACATAAATGATCGGAAATTTAATTCTATATAACTTTAGTTATGTGGTATTTATCGATAGGACCACTAATAATATAAATATTTGAGAATTAAATTTTAGGCCTTCCCCTAAACTACCATTTTACTCAGGGTGAGTAAGATGATTTATAGCCTAGATTGTAGTGGCTCATCCCCGTCTTCACATACTGATTTTCATTAAATTCTCTTCAGCCGTCTTCTCGTGATGCGTGTACATACAGACAGACAGACAGACAGACAGACAGACAGACAGAAATTACGCTAAAGTTAAAAGTGAATTTCCTTGTTACCATGGATATGACCGATACAGAAATACCATTCTTTTCAAATTCTGAGCAATGTACAGACAAAACTCTTATTTTATATATATAGAAACATACTGTGACTATGGTAGTATGTGCACATATCTACCAGCTGATCCTTCCAATCCAGAAATGATGAGTTGAGCTCACAATGAGAATGAAGATTCAGTTTGAATTCATAGTGAAATTGCCAACATTTAATTAGCAGGTTTTTATATTTTAAAAATTATAATTCAGTAATAATTTATAGGCTTGAATTTTTTAAAAATACAGGTTGAATCACTTAAAACTTGCACCCCCAAATATTTCTGAAATGGAAGGTGCTATCTGCTGATGCGGTGTTTTCATAGAAATGAAGTGTAACCATGGACTCGTAATTGTAGCCCATACACAGATTTTAATAATTATTAGACTGTGTTTTTATTTTAGAAAGTGTATGCCTCAGAAACATGGACAATAAGAAAAGTGTAAAGTGTTTTGAAGCCTTTGAAATATGATGTTTCTATAGGATCATCAAAGTTTTGTGGATAGAAAAGGTGACAAATACAGAGATACTGCACAGAGTAAATCAGAAGAGATCTCTGATAGAACTGATTCACAAAAGACTTCTTGGTGGGGCCACACCTTATACCAGTCTCAGCTGATGGCCATTTTAGTGGAAGGATTCATTAACGGAAAGCGGCCTCGAGGAAGATGAAGATATACATATCTCAAGCAAATCCAGGAAGATACCAGAATGGGAAACTACATCACAATGAAAAAGGCTGCTAACAACCTTACAGCTTGACATCATTTTGTGACAACAGACCAGTCTGTGGACTGAATATTCAATGATGACATTTTCCAAGTGGAACAATGCCTATTGACATTAACAAAATAAAACGAGCTATCATAGTTTGAAAATTGTAAACACCGGCAATTGTCAGCTCTATGAGTCAGCACTAATTAAAGGGCGGGAAAGTGAACAAACAAATTCTTTGTATTCTGATGAAGAAAGAGTCTTCCAGTCTGCCATGTGAAGATTGATGCACATGTTGTAGCTTGTCATCAGAAATTTCAGCACAGGCAGCAATAATACATTGTTTCATATCATCTGGTGTAGTCTGTATGTCCTTGTGAACAGTGTCTTTTAGCTTTCCCCACAAAAAAAATTATATAAAGTGGTCAAATCTGGCGAATGGGCTGGCCAAGATACAAATCCCCTTCGTCCAATCCAACGATTTGGAAACAATCTGTGTAGATAAACTGCATTATACCATGCACTGTGCTATCTGTGTAAGGGCATTGTGAACCCTTGGTACACTTCATGGGTGTGAAAATAGCGCATTAATAGCACCTTCCATTTCAACCATCATGCTGATACCACGTGTTCCTCCTAGTTTGCAGTGAAATGTCTTCTACCATGTGTGGAAGTTTGTCTGTTAGGAGGTTGAGATACTTTCAAGAATCTAGTGTTCCTTCTGAAAGAAAAAAATGAAGGAGAGGAAGAAGAACCCCTATGAGCTGATGGTTCACTGTCCCACACCACATATTTAAATTCCTGCATGGATGCGGATATCTGCGAAGGCGGATGCAAACTGTATGGCAGTGCGGATAATTTTGCTGATAATTTCTAAATAATGAAGTTTATTAATTTTCACTCAGCCTTACTCTTATTCTTGCTTGTGGTTTGACAACTCTTGACAGTGCTATGGGAGAATGCTTTGAGACCATAAAGCCTTAAATCTGACTGTAACATAACTGGCTCCTGCCTGCAATTAATGGAAGGAAGGAACAAATGTCAGTACGTCAGTAGTTGTCGCAAGAGAAAATCCCTCATAAACCTGTGTCTGTGGGGGATTTGGTGCCAGTTATCTGGCCTGTTTACAGATCTATCCATTTCAATACCTTGGGTGTAATATAGTGTAGTTAAATATTTACAATATCCGTTCACGAATGCGGATGAAGGAACTGGTGGATGTGGATAAGAATTTGTATATCCGCGCAGGACTCTATCCATAGATGCTGATGTTTCACCTGACGAAGCCAATGGAAATTGTTTGCGGACCATTAGTGCATATCTGGGAGGTTTACTACTTGGTCATGATGTGTAAATGTTGTTTCATCACTAAACAAGATAATGATGAATCTGACGTACCTTTTCTTAATGCCCCTGTACAAAAGTTAACATGCTTCACAAAATCATTTCCACGCGGCTCTTGACCGAGAGAGGAATGATGTATGGAATGTATGAAGATGGAGAATGCTTGGCATACTTGCCTGAATCATGCCACTTCTGTGCGATTGCACAGGAGCTATTGAGCAACAGCAACAGCAGCTAGAACATTAGTTTCACCCTCTTCTCTAGACACACGTTTGTTTCCGTTACACTTCCAGTTTCATATAATTGGTTGAAGAGGTTCACAAATAATTGTTAAGATGGGCAACGTCTATTGGGATGACAATGAAAATTGAAAAGATTGCACCTCGTAATCAACACAAATATACTTAAAAGAATTATTTTATTCAGGACTAGTTTTGGCTCCTTTCATTGGGCCATCTTCAGCTTTATAAATAAACTTTTACTCTATGTTTGTTAAATAAGTCTTTTAATGTGTTCCAATTTGTACTTTAAGTTTATATGTTTGAATAACTCTCTTGATTGAATGTACTGATGATGTGATAATTTGTGTCCTTGTCCTGAGGTAGTGCATCTCTTTTCGGGCACACCCGCATTGGAGATCAGCTTCATGTACCATTTTAACCACATACCAGCCCTCCTGCCATTCTTAAATTTCTGGCAGTACTGGGAATTGAACACAGGCCATCGAAGGCAGCAGCTAATAGCGCTAATCATTACACTACGGAGGCGGACATTTAATGTATAGTTTGGAGTAGAGATTGTCTGTAAAATCAGAAGTATGTTAAATCGCAAATTATTGACAATGAAGTCAGTGGTATTAATATACTTTAATTGGAACTATTTTATATAAATAGCACGTCACGGTCATTTCAGTTGAAAACATCCAGTTCCAGTTGTTTTCCACTTGTAAACTGTTTTGTGATTATTGACTGAAACTGCCAAAAAATGTTTGATGACATGTTATCCATGCATTCTCCAATCACCGATAATTGCAGATCAGCTGGAACCGCTTCTTCATCATCATCATCTCCTTCGTCATTGTGATCTTTCTTATTCCTTCGAGGACATCTTCAGCAGTCTCCCACTGGATTAAGGTTTGGAAGCCTGCATCACCTCCATTGAAATCCAGCCACTGTTTAATGTCATTTTCACTGACCTCACCAGCCTGCTTCACAGTAATGTATAGTTTGGGGTAAGGATTGTCTGTAAAATCAGAAGTCTGTTAAATCGCAAATTATTGACAATGAAGTCAGTAGTATAGAACAACCGAGGGAAGATGAGGAACAGGGAACTATTGCCGAGAAGTTCGGAAGTAGGAGAAAGGGAAGAGGTAGGAAAGGGAAATGTAGAGTAGTCGATAGGAAAAGACAGGTCGAACAGGGTCATGGGATGGAGAAAAGGGAGGAGGAAGTAGCTTCTGCAGCTGTCGGGAAAGATAGGACTGACCAGGAGGGGAGGGGATCAAATGAGGTGTGTACGGTTGAGGCTCTGGTCATGGGGGATTCTATTGTTAGACATGTCGGGAAAGTGTGTGGAGGAAAGGGTACCAGGGTAGAGTATGTTATCCAGGAATTAGGTTAAGACAGATGTTGAAGAAAGTAGAAGAGAAGGAGGAGGGAAAGGAGAAAGTGGTAGTGTTTCACGTTGGTACTAACAACGTAAGACAAGAAGGTATAAGTACCAACATAGTTGGGGATTCGTTGGCTGAATGGTCAGCGTACTGGCCTTCGGTTCAGAGGGTCCCGGGTTCGATTCCTGGCCGGGTCGGGGATTTTAACCTTAATTGGTTAATTCCAGTGACCCGGGGGCTGGGTGTTTGTGATGTCCCCAACATTCCTGCACCTCACACACCACACATAACACTATCCTCCACCACAATAACACGCAGTTACCTACACATGGCAGATGCCGCCCACCCTCATCGGAGGGTCTGCCTTACAAGGGCTGCACTCGGCTAGAAATAGCCACACGAAATTATTATAGTTGGGGATGTGTGAGATCTGGTAAATGCAGCACGGATGAAGTTTAAGGAAGCAGAGATTGTAATCAGTGGAATACTGTGACTGGAAGGTGATTGGGGATTTCAATGAGACTGTGGAGTGGGTATGTGGGAAACTGGGAGTGAAATTTCTAGATCCTAATGGGTGGGTAGGAGATAGGGATCTGCGCTCAGATGGCCTTCACTTAAACCGCAGTGGTACATATAAGTTAGGAAGTTTGTTTAGAAGGGTAATAGGGAGGTACATTCAGGGAAACAGGATGTGCTAGGCAGCAGTGTTAAGGGAACAGGGAACTGGAAATCAAGTAGGGATGACATAAAACTGTTAGTGCTCAACTGTATAAGTATTGTCAAGGACAGGAATAGAATTAAGTAATTTAGTAGATATATACTTACCAGATATTGTAATAGGCGTTGAATCATGGCTGAGAAATGATATAATGGATGCAGAAATTTTATCACGACACTGGAGTGTGTATCATGGAGATAGGATAGGTATGGTGGGAGGGGGAGTATTCATTCTCGTGAAAGAAGAATTTGTAAGCTACAAAAAAGTTAAAGATGACAAGCACGAAATTCTAGGAGTAAGGCTCATTTCTAAAGATAATAGGCAACTAGATGTCTTTGGAGTGTACAGACCAGGAAAGTGTAGCGCAGATGCTGATTCAGAATTATTTGATAAGATAATCAGCTATGTGGGAAACGATAAAGAAAGGAACGTGATCGTAGCGGGTGATCTCAATTTACCAAATGTCAATTGGGAAGGTAATGCGAACGACAGGAAGCATGACCAACAAATGGCAAATTAGTTAATATGGGGAAGGGCACCTGATTCAGAAAGTGATGGAACCAACTAGAGGGAAGAATATTCTGGATGTGGTGCTGGTAAAACCAGATGAGCTCTATAGAGAAACCGAAGTAATAGATGGTATTAGTGATCACGAAGCTGTTTTTGTGTTAATTAAAAATAAATGTGAAAGAAAGGAAGAGATTACAATTAGGACTGTTAGGCAGTACCATATGGCTGATAAAACAGGCATGAGGGAGTTTTAAGCAACTATGATCGGTGGAAAACGGTAAATAAAAATGTAAACAGATTCTGGGATGGGTTTAAAGCAATTGTTGAGGAATGTGAAAATAGGTTTGTACCTTTAAAGGTGGTAAGGAATGGTAAAGATCCACTATATTATAACAGGGAAGTAAAGAGACTAAGAAGGAGGTGCAGGTTGGAAAGAAATAGAGTTAGAAATGGCCTGTGGAAGTAAGGAGAAATTGAAGGAACTTAGTACGAAATTGAATGTAGCAAAGAAGTCAGCTAAGGATAACATGATGGCAAGCATAATTGGTGGCCACACTAATTTTAGTGAAAAATGGAAGGGTATGTATAGGTACTTTAAGGCAGAAACAGGTTCCAAGAAGGACATTCCAGGAATAATTAATGAACAAGGGGAGTATGTATGTGAGGATCTTCAAAAGGCAGAAGTATTCAGTCAGCAGTATGTAAAGATTGTTGGTTACAAGGATAATGTCCAGATAGAGGAGGTGACTAATACTAAAGAGGTATTAAAATTTACCTATGACAGCAATGACATTTACAGTAAGATACAAAAGTTGAAAACTAGAAACGCAGCTGGAATTGATAAGGTTTTGGGGGATATACTAAAGACAATGGGTTGGGATATAGTACCATATCTGAAGAACTTGTTTGATTTTTGTTTGCATGAAGGAACTTTACCAAGTGAATGGACAGTTACTATAGTAGCCCCTGTATATAAAGGAAAGGGTGATAGGCATAAAGCTGAAAATTACAGGCCAGTCAGTTTGACATGCATTGTATGTAAGCTTTGGGAAAGCATTCTTTGTGATTATATAATACATGTTTGCAAAATTAATAATTGGTTTGACAGAAGGCAGTTTGGGTTTAGGAAAGGTTATTCCACTGAAGCCCAACTTGTAGGATTCCAGCAAGATATAGCAGATATCCTGGATTCAGGTGGTCAGTTGGACTGTATTGCGACTGACTTATCTAAGGCATTTGATAGGGTAGATCATGGGAAACTACTGGCAAAAATGAGTGCAATTGGACTTGACAAAAGAGTGACTGAATGGGTGACTCTGTTTATAGAAAATAGAACTCAGAGAATTAGAGTAGGTGAAGCTTAATCTGTCCCTGTAAAAATTAAGAGGGGAATTCCTCAAGGCAGTATTATTGGACCTTTATGTTTTCTTATATATATCACTGATATGTGTAAAGAATTGGAATCAGAGATAAGGCTTTTCGCAGATGATGTTATTCTGTACAGAGTAATAAATAAGTTACAAGATTGTGAGCAACTGCAAAATGACCTTGATAATGTTGTGAGATGACAATAGGCAATGGTATGATGATAAATGGGGATAAAAGTCAGGTTGTGAGTTTCACAAATAGGAAAAGTCCCATCAGTTTTAATTACTGCATTGATGGGGTGAAAGTTCCCTTTGGGGATCATTGCAAATACCTAGGTATAAATATAAGGAAAGATCTTCATTGGGGTAATCACATAAATATGATTGTAAATAAAGGGTACAGATCTCTGCACATGGTTATGAGAGTATTTAGGGGTTGTAGTAAGGATGTAAAGGAGAGAGCATATTTGTCTCTGGTGAGACCTCAACTTGAGTATGGTTCCAGTGTATGGGACCCTTACCAGGATTACTTGATTCAGGAACTGGAAAAAATCCAAAGAAAAGCAGCTCGATTTGTTCTGGGCGATTTCCGACAAAAGAGTAGCATTACAAAAATGTTGCAAAGTTTGGTCTGGGAAGACTTGGTAGAAAGGAGACGAGCTGCTCGACTAAGTGGTATGTTCCGAGCTGTCAGTGGAGGGATGGCGTGGGAGGACATCAGTAGACGAATAAGTTTGGATGGTGTCTTTAAAAGTAGGAAAGATCACAATATGAAGATAACGTTGGAATTCAAGAGGACAAATTGGGGCAAATATTCGTTTATAGGAAGGGGAGTTCGGGATTGGAATAACTTACCAAGGGAGATGTTCAATAAATTTCCAATTTCTTTGCAATCATTTAAGAAAAGGCTAGGAAAACAACAGATAGGGAATCTGCCACCTGGGCGACTGCCCTAGATGCAGATCAGTAGTGATTGATTGGATACTTTAATTGGAACTATTTTATATAAATAGCATGTTACGGTCATTTCAGTTGAAAACATCCAGTTCCAGTTGTTTTTCACTTGTAAACTGTTTTGTGATTATTGACTGAAACTGCCAAAAAATATTTGATGACATGTTATCCATGCATTCTCCAATGACCGATAATTGCAGATCAGCTGGAACCGCTTCTTCATCATCATCTCCTTTGTCATTGTGATCTTTCTGATTCCTTCGAGGACATCTTCAGCAGTCTCCCTGTGGATTAGGGTTTGGAAGCCTGCATCACCTCCATTGAAATCCAGCCACTGTTTAATGTCATTTTCACTGACCTCACCAGCACAGTTTCACGGAACTCAGAAGTTTGAAAACCTTTAAAATTGTGTTCTAGTTCATTTCTGGTCAATAACTTTGTCCAGTCATTAGATAATGTTGTTTCCTACTGCTCCTTCCATGTCCGGCTCCTTAGCTAAATAGTCAGCATGGTCCAAGGGATCCTGAATACAATTTCCTGCTGGGTGGTGATTTCAACCTTCGTTGATTAATTCCGATGTCTCAGGTGTTCGATATGTGTGCTGCCTTCAGCATTAGAATTCATTATACGTAGGGACTCGTCCTCAAAGGTGCAGGTTGTCTATAGATCTGCACCAGGTGTCTCCAGATATCACACGCCATTATTATTACCTCTTTCCACGAGGCTACAAAAGTAAGAGTCACGAATTCTGAAGTGCCCCGACTCCTCTTGTATCTTCTTTGTTGTAGTTTTTTTTTTTTTGTTCTCCAAGCCAAGCATCACCTTGTATAGACAAGAAATGTGTTTTCCCACCAATCAATACTTAATTTATTGTAAATAGATTACACTAGTACCGGTTTCAGCCCTTAACGGCCATCATCAGCTGGTACATGATTAGTTTCCAGCCATTAGACAAAATCCCAAGTTGTTATTATGTTAGACATCCGGATGTCTAATGGGGGATTGAAATGCAATATAGAGTAACATGAAGTTAAAGTATCTGTGGTCAAAGGTAAAAAGTTACAATAAGTTAGAACATGAGTATACAGAACACATTAAAACATATGGGCCACAATATAAAACACTTAAAAAGTTTTAACACATTAAAATTTGGCATGTATAGGTTAGACACTTGTTAAAATTTAAGTTCATGTTGCTTAGATTCCATTCTTCTATCTTCTGTGTGGTTCCTTTGCTTCTATATCATGTTGGTTTAGCTGTGTGAGGTAATCTTCGAGAATGTTCTGAGGCTGATATGTGTCATATTGGTATGGACCTTTGTCGTGAAATTTTTTTTTTTGTGTTATATAATTTGAAAAACTTACTAAAAAATCATGTTTTTCTTTTTTGTGGAATTATGTCCAGTAAATATGTACTTTGTGGAATCAAGACTTTACTGTACTTGTGGATATACAAAAAACTATGTTCTTTAGATATTGTCCAGTGGGTGGGAAGTAATTATCTTTTTCAGATGGCTCATTTATAACCTGAGGACATGAGGCGAATCCTTCCATCAAGTCACATACTGTAATAAAGCCATTTTGCTTTTGGAAATTAATCGTTTATCATTCCACTAACTTCAGACTTCGGTGATGAAACAATTTCAGCAAGAAAAGTTACAGAGGTTTGATACCCTTTGGTGTATAATCTTGCTAACATGTGGTACTGATCACATCTCCTTCAGGAGTGCACAGGAGGTGCTAGGATGGAACTGGACCTCCTGTGCATCCTGCCTTACCTTCATCTATTATTTCCTTTGGTTCATTACATATTCAGGTTAGTTACTTGCTGTAGATTGGCAAGAGACTTATTCTATATCAGCATTTTTCATTTTAGTCTATGGAACACAATATCCACCAAAACAACACCATGAATATCTACCAGACATATTTTGCTGACTCCAAAGACACCACTCTGGTGGAACGCTCTTCGGCTCGCACCGTCAACGTGTTTCGTGATCCGTGTACCCCGAGACGTCCCGTCACTCATCTGTCGTGGTCTCCAGACGGGGGAACGCGTATTGCAGTGACGCACTGCAATATGGAATTCCAGCGAGTCCCACCTGACCTTAGCCCTTTCTCTTATATTTGGGAAGTCGGTGAGATACCATCTGAACATTGCTTGCTGTAGAGTAGTGCATCCATCTGTAACGCTTAGCAGTAGGAGGGGTATAAGAGTAATGTATCATATGCTGATTGGCTGTTGCTGGTCATGTGACTGTGACGTTACAAAGTGCGAGAAATTTGAGAAGTGGGCGTGGCTGGTCACGTGTGCATGCTTAACCTTACTATGACATCACAGCACGGGCAATTTGAAAATAGGGTGTAGCTGGCTATGTGTGCAGGCTTAGGCCAGGGTTCAACCCCAGGCTTAAAGGCATTAACCTAACAGAGGTGAGTTCAGTTTCTAAGAGAACAGGCTTAACCTAACTGGACAAGATGACAGGTATAATTATTCTTATGGGACATGGTTCACTGCAACCTCAGGGCTTCAGAGCTGAGCTTGGAATTCTAAACAAGATGGTGCCTATACATTGTTCTTGTGGGCTAATGTTTATACAATACTGTTATAGGCAGTTCGGTCTGGAGTAATATATGTATTTATTGATCCTCTTCTTTAATACAGTATTTCATCTGTTAAGAAGAAGTACTGTATTACATTTATTCAGACATTTCGACTACTTATGAGTCATCTTCAGTGACCAGTATTAATTAAAATATTATCAGATTAAAATATATAAAGCTAAAGACCTTATTATTTGGGATATTTACAGTCCAGTAAAAAGCCCTATTGGTGTTAAAAATACATAACATTGTAAGGCATAGCCTTTTTGTTTGGTATCAGATTAAAATATATGTATAGACTGCTATGTCCTCCACAGTGTATACATATTCATGACCATTATAGGACCTGTTCTGGGTGATATAGGGCTTCTTTTATGTTTTTTCGCTTATAACATCATGCTGAGAATTGCAGTAGCTACGGGGTCATAGGGGTGTGACAAAGCTTGTTTGGAGTGCTACTGAGGCTTTTCTTGGGCGGTTTGAGGTTAATTTAAATACTTCACTCCACGGCCCGATTAAGAATCAAACCCCAGTAGAGGTGGCAGTAAAGGTGGAAGTGGAGGCAGAATTTTAGTTGAAGTGGAGGTGGAATTTGAGGTTGAGGATGAGGCGGAGGTAGAGGCATAAAATAACCTATTAACAAAGAATAGATCAAATGAGTTATTGTCTAAGCACTCGTACCCTATATTTTAAAAATGTATATTATGTGAAGATGAAGAGAGGTAAAACAAAGCATTTTAAGCTCCAGAAAAGTTTTCTAAAACTGCTGGTTTGAGAGAGATTGAATTTTTAAGTTAAAATGTGTTTTCATCCCCCAACATAATTTTTACTCTAAAAGTTATTTAAAGGATCATCCAACACTAAAGTTTCATGTTGGAGTTTAATTTTACATTGAGCCAAGATTGAACCTGCCAAATTTCATCAGAAGGCCAGCACCTCAACCATCTGAGCCACTCGGCCCGACCAATAGGTCTCCAAACAAGCTTTGTTACACCCCTATGAACCCATAGCTACCGCAACTCCCAGCATGATGTTATGTTTAAAAAATCAACAATTTACACCATCTACCTTGACCCTACCCCATAAGTGCTCAAAAGAAGCTCCATAGCACCTATACAATGTCTTATAGCACCCAAGAAGGTCTAATAATGCCCAAAGGAAGTCTTATATTGCCCAAAAGTGGTCCTATAATGTGCAAACCAAGTCTTAAAATTCCCAAAAGAAGCCCTGTAGCACCCAATCAATGTCCTATAGCACCTAAATGTCTGCAGAGTCTGCAAAAGCCTGCCTAGAGTGTTAAACTCCAAGTAATAAGTTGTTGGTTCCTAAGTTAGCTGTATATGCATTAGCCTAACACCCCCTCCCTAGTCTCACAAGAACCATGTATATTTGCCCTCCAAAGTTATTCCTATATTAGCAATACATATGTATTAAGCCTTACACCACATCCCTAGTCCCATATGAACCATGTATAGTCACCATCTTGTTTAGAATTCCAAGCTCAGCTCCGAAGCCTGAGGTCGCCCTGAACCATGACCCACAAGAACAATTTTATAGTGGCCATCTTGACTAGTTAGGTTAAGCCTGTACGCTTAAGCTTGCACTCAGACATCAAACTTACCTCTGTGAAAGTAACGCCCTTAAGTTGGGCCTAAGGCTGCAACACCCACTTTTCAGATTGTCCGCACTGTGACGTCATAGTAAGGTTAACTCATTTTAGGCCAATGTTAGAAATAATTACAAAATACATGTTTCCTTTTTACTGTCCATTCATTTAAGGGTAATTTATTGCAAATACAAAGGAGTGCAAAAATAATTGAGAGAGTGCAGTATTTACAGCATGGGTCGTATATGACCCAATGGCCTGTTCCATGAACTTCTCGGCATGTGTGGTAGGCTTTGAAACATTCAGGATGTAAGTAACTTTCACACTTCTCACAGAAGCAACGGGTTTTGTTTTGGCACAGTTTGCATCAGTTTCGCTTGTCAGAAGCACGTCTTACTATCAAATGTCCAATACCGTCATACATAAAGTAGTAAAGATAGGAGCTGCAATTTGGTTCCATTAGTTTACAGTCTGTATCATACTTCATAAGTTGCCTCACTATGTCAGGCAGAAATTCAGTCTGAGAAATAGTGTCTGAGCACACACAGTTGTACAGTTTCCAAGCATTTACAACTGAATTGCCCAGACAGTTGATAAACAATGGCCATCACCACTTCTTGCTTCTCACATTCATATGGTATATCACAACCATGCAAATCGACTCTGCCCATATAATGATTGTGATCAAAAATCATGAAAGGTTGCTTTATCACCAGTTGTCCCCCTTGGGCTCTGAAAAATATTTTTTACTTTCTGAAGGGGATTTATGTTCAAGAAATTGCTTGCCACATTCACAACTGGATTGTCATGCCATTTAATTACTAGCAATTTTGATTCAGAATTGAAGGCAGAATCATAGACTCCTCTTGATTGTTTCTTCAAACTACCATCAGTTTCAAGTGGGCACTTCGTCAGTCTGTTCTCCCACACAGTTCCAGTTGCACAAAATCCTTTATCCTGGAGAACACAAAAGAAGGTAAATGACAAGAAAATACTGTCAAAAGTAAGCAGCCTGCAAATGAGAATCCTTTACAATATTCAACAAGACCAAAACAACAATACCACCGAGGCCATGTTAAATATGATGTTGTATCCAACTCCACCATAAGGGATGAATAACCATCATCTGAATAGAGGCACCACAATTTGAAACCAAGTCTGACCGGCTTACATTTCATGAACATTTTGGACAGCCAAGAAAGGGGACCATTTCTTCATCTACCGATAGTCTATCAGAAAAGGTGCTGAATCATAAATAGTTGTTGTTCAGGTGATTGAAAAGAGGTCAGAGTTTAGTGAATTTATCTGTTTTGTCATGTGCATTATTGTCATTGAAATGTAGATATTCTTTTCACAGCTCTGAATCGATTTCTGTTCATTGTTTTCCCACCTAATTCCACTCCCATGTCTTCATCCCGAGACCAGTACACGTTGACCTGGGAAAAGTTATGGTAGCCTGTCAGAAGGAGAATTCCAAAATATCGTTGTAACTCAGAAACTGATATTATAAAACTTGTAGCTTTCTTCTGAGCAGTATATCTGTTGCATTCATTGGCAATCATAATTATTAGCTCATAATAAAAAACAAAGTAAACAACTCAACAGGAGAAACTCCTTTACAGCCTTGAAGCATTTCTTGAGAATCAACCTTTGTCAATTCTTGAAAATGTATTTCTCTTTTGCGTTCGTCCATTTTCTTCCATGCTATGTTTTCTTACACTCTAGCGACTGGTTTCTTGGTTTAGCAGTCTGAAGTCTTGTTGCTTCTCCCTTTGCCAGTAATAGGTAGATCATCTATATCAATCTGCTTTATTTATTGCGGTAGCTTTCTTCTTTTTGCATGCTTATGTAGGCCTACTTCATTCGTTCTTGAGATGGGCATCCAAAACACATTCTGCACCAGCAGAAGGAAGAACATCTGAGACAAAAATGTGTACAGGACATTTCAGGAGCTAAGCTATTCACTTCTACAGCATTACTAAGGCATAAGTCTGATGTACCGGTACCTGAATGGTGATGAATCTCGAGTGTTCCTGCAATGTCCTTCCAAGGGTCAGCTCCCACTTCCCCCACAATATTGTCATCAATGTTTTCCTCATCTGTCAGTTCATCAACAACAGATGTTATGTAAACTGCATCATTTTCCCCCTTGGAATCTTTTTCCAGCAAAGCACGTAATTCATCAACAGTCCAGGCTTTTTTCATTTCTGGGTTGCACAACTCCATCACACAATATCAGTACTATAACACTCAACAGACTGGACATACAGGAGGAATGGAAAGATCATCATCAAAACTCAATGTGCATAATAATAATAATAATAATAATAATAATAATAATAATAATAATAATAATAATAATAATAATGTTATTTGCTTTACGTCTCACTAACTACTCTTTTACGGTTTTTGGAGATGCTGAGGTGCCGGAATTTAGTCCTGCAGGAGTTTTTTACGTGCCAGTAAATCTACCGACACGAGGCTGACGTCTTTGAGCACCTTCAAATACCACCGGACTGAGCCAGGATCGAACCTGCCAAGTTGGGTTCAGAAGGCCAGCGCCTCAACCGTCTGAGCCACTCGGCCCGGCATGTGTAAAACAGCTGACAGAGAGCAAAGTAAGTGTTTTCATTACAATACATGTCATAATACTGGCAATGCAATTGTCAGTATTGGCGCTAAACATCACACTAACTCTTCCCGTGGAGCTCAGTAAAGTTGCATTATTGCTGCTGATATTGTATGCCTTTACTAACTATACAGATGGTCAATGGAGGCATGACAATGCATAAGGCCATTGTGGCAAATTATTATTGTTATTATACTGTCTTCTGCCTAGTGGCAGGTCCGTGTTTGTTTTCAGCTTCTTCCTTCAGTCTGCTGTATCTTCTCCCATCTTTCATGTCATCCAGATGTGTAATTCTTCTTCTTCCTCACCTTGGAGTTCCTTTGATCTTCCCTTTTATGACGTTATGTATGAGTCCCTTGTGTCTAGGTATGTGTCTAATCCATTTGGCCTTCCTCTGAAGAATTGTATTCAGTATAGTTTATTCTCTCCTACTCTTCTTAGTACATTGTCGTTTGTCTCCCAATCTGTCCACTTGATCTTCTCTATTCTCCTCCAACACCACATTTCAAAACTTTCTAGGTATTTTTTCTCCCTCTTTCTTATGGTCTCCTTCTCTGCTCTGTACAATGCAATGCTCCAGATGTAGCACTTCACCAATTTCTTCCTTAGTTCCAAGCTCAAATTAATGGTCGACAGAGTCCTCTTCTTGTTGAAAGCAACTTTGGCCATGTCGGATACGGCCCCATTTTCAGTTTGAGGCTTACTGATGTAACTATGATAAATATCACTTACAAAGCACTGCAACATCCTTTTTTGATAATTCTTCTCAACTCAAAAAGAATAATAACAGTGATGTGTTAGCATTTTTTCCTAACTGGAATTAATTTCAAAACACTGTCTTCCAGCAACCTCAAAATAGATTTTATACATCAGTTCCCTAAGCCTACATGCCTGAGATGATTTCTTGAAAACAATTATATCCATTCCAGAATGTCCCTTTTGTATTACCGAGTGATCATTAATATGGAAAAAAAGGCATTATACGAGAGAAATAAAATCCAAGCACTATGGGTCATATATGCATATGTGGCCAGCCACACCAACTTTTCAAATTTCCCGCACTTTGTGACGTCACAGTCACGTGACCGGCAACAGCCAATCAGTGCATGATACAGTATTGTTATAGCCCTCCTACTCTTAGTGATTGTATGATACTCCGCTGCAGCTGGTGATTACAGAGACCTAGGCTCATAAGCTGCCAGTAGTAAACAACATAATAAAGTCAAACATAGGCACGAGCCATTGAGCAGAGTTAAATCAAGCTCGGAGTTTATCGTCAATGTCATGGGTCAAGGTACAATGTGCAAGGCACACTTATAGTCACAAGGCATAAGAAAGAGAGCATTGCCTAGTTCAACACAGAGGAACTAAAATACACTGGTGGAAAAAAAAATATCCAAACACCATGAAATAAGGAATGTAGAAAATGAAACTTTTGGCAATATATTTTTTGAGGTAACATATTTAATTGATTAAAGGTACAAGATTACAGGTTAATATCCGCACGAGAAAAGCCATCGCAAATGTGCCATGCTGGTTCATTAATAACAGGTGTCATCACCTGACTGTTGATTGCAGGCATGCAAACGTGCATGCATTGTGTCATACAGGTGCCGGATGTCAGCTTGTGGGGTGGAGTTCCATGCCTGTTGCACTTGGTTGGTCAATACAGGGATGGTTAATGCCGGTTTTGGATGACGCTGGAGTTGTCGTCCAATGATGTCCCATACATGCTCTCGATTGGGGACAAATCGGGGATCGAGCAGGCCAGGCAACATGTCGACACTCTGTAGAGCATGTTGGGTTACAACAGCGGCCTGGGGGGGCAGATATTATACTGCTGGAAAACACCCGCTGGGAATGCTGTTTATGAATGGCAGCACAACACGTTGAATTACTCGACGGACGTACACATCTGCAGTCAGGGTGCATGGGATAACCACGAGAGTGCTCCTTCCATCATAGGAAATTATTCCCCAGACCAGAACTCCCAGTGTAGGTCCAGTGTGTTGACGCCGCAGACAGGTGGAATGCAGGTGCACACCTGCCCTCCTTCTAACCAACACACAACCATCACTGGCACCAGGGCAGAACCAACTTTTATCGGAAAACACAACAGACCTCCACTCCATCCTCCAATGAGCTCTCGCTTGACACCACTGAAGTAACAGACGGCAGTGGCTTGGGGTAAGTGGAATGAATGTCGCAGGGCATCTAGCTCGGAGCTGTCCTTCAAGTAACCGATTTTGAACAGTTTGTTGCGTCACTGTGGTACCAACTGCCACTCAAATTTCTGCTGCAGGCGCAGTCCGCGGCACCACAGCCAGACGTCAAATATGGAGGTGCCATGGGGACATCCAGAGCTCTGTCTTCTTGCGAGTGTACCTTCTCGTGACCACTGCTGCCAGCACGCATGCACAGTGGAGACATTCCTGCCAAGTCGTTCTGCAATAGCGCAGAAAGAAATTCCACCCTGCATAGTCCTATTATAGGCCTCATTCAACTGCATTGAGTCACTCCGTCCAATCTCACAAGTAACTAAACGCTCTCACGCAGTACAGCTCGTATTTAAAGCAAACCTGATGTGCAACGTCATGGGGCCGCTACTAGCACCACGCTAATGCGATTTGCGGGAAATTTGAATCAACATCATCTTTCAGATGTATAAACATGCCTAGCAACGTTCGTTAATCTAGCACAACCCCTTCATGGTGTTTGGATATTATTAATTAGGATATGGCCAAGGTACCTAGAGGTTAAAAGCTGAGGAAAGTAGATGCACAAAAGGTAAAAACATTATGCTTTGCATCATTTCTGATGCTTATGTCTATATTCAACATTCATTAAATACGTGCAAAGTCTTCCCAGAGGATACAATACAAATTTGAGAGACAGGTAAGACATTTTTTAGGGAATCATGCCACGGCTGGCAACAGAAATGACAATAATACTGATAAAAATGAAATACAATCAGGTACAAATTGAAAGCTTTGGAATATAATTGAAGAAACTAACCTAATATGAAATACTCTCCCCTAAAACAACAGTACTACATGGCTTTGTGACCATGTTAACTTAGCCTAACCTAGGAAATCACAGGGAAGTCAGTCCACAAACACATAAAATTATGTCAAAGAAAGCAATAGAATATTATTAAGCCTTAAAACTCCAAAAGTGTCAAGAGGAGCCTTAGAATTGTGCATTACATAACCATACCATGTTACTTAACTAATAACAATAACTAAAAAAGCAAAGACATGGTTTCCACTTAGGTAAACTCTTAGCAATTAATTCTAGCATAACACAAGCCCCACTTCAATATTGAGGACTGAATGAGCTTTTTCTGGTAACAGGTACATATTGGTTCTGAATTATTTTTACAGTAGACGAATGCAAATAACATAGATAAAATATAATGAACGATTACACTGACCGGATTGCTAACAATAAGGTTTACAGTTCAGGATATCATGAGACCAAAAGGGTCTTATAAGCTAGCTGTCCAGATTTTATGGGCTTATCCAAACTTTTCAAGTAATCCTAGGGAAGATAGTAGGGAGAAGAGAGGAGAAAAAGGATTCCCTAAACCCAACACACCCATGTTTCGCTTAGAAAAGTCTGTAGCCAAATTCACAGTCCGTGAGATGAATAAAGTTCACAATTTGGAAAGTAAATCCACATTTAACTGCCACACGAAAGATCATGATATGAGTTAGTCTGAGATAGGACATTGGCTACAGAATACCATAACTTGTTCCCACATTTTACGTGCCTGAAACGTCAACAATGATTCCATGAATTAGAAAGAAACATAGAAGTACAGCATCTCTCAATCTCTCACCTTGACTTAATGATAATGAGGTGAAGCTCATGGAAGAGAGAAGCAGCTCTCTCATTTAATTAAATCCATATTACAAGTATATTACACTTGTGTGAGTCCCTGGCGAGTAGCCAGAGAGGCCTGGTGTTTATACTGAAAAGAGGGGGGCAATGAGAAAGTTCTTGAGAGCACACCATGTGGCCAATTGTGCACGAACAGCGTGACGTCACGTAGGTGGGTAGCAACAGTGTAGAATGTTTTGAACAGGCAAAAGTACGGCTGTGAGTGATGTAGCTGAGCAGGAATACTGATGTTAGGTGGCTGGAAAACATTTCCAGGCAAGATGAAGTTACAAAATAAAATGTTCTAAGGCTAAACTAATCAATATTTGTATTACTCGTGATGAGTTACAATTGGTCAGTTCATGTTTCAGCTTGTCTGAAGCCATCATCAGCTGACAAATAATGGTAAAGAATAATAATTATCTTATAAACTAAAAGACATTATAAAATATACATTTAAAATACACATGAACATTCATGAGGATGACTTAAAATTGTCTCTTGAAAACAGTGCAATATCATATTAAGATCAATGTACATACATAAAAGTATTACCCTTCCTAGGAATTCATAAAATTAATGTTTCTTAAAAAAGAATGTCATGTTAAAACACTGAACATGAATTTGGTGATGAGTACATGAATCCTCAGTTGTATTATAAACACTTGATAGATCAATTAACATAAAGGGATTATGAATCTTCATGTGGTTTGAAGTTAAAGAATGTATGTTGTTCATGGAATGGGGTAAAAATGTATTAAAACACTGCATATCTTAGGAAATTCTTAAAAATAGTGCTTCTTGAAGAATAGAATGTCCTGTTTGAAATGCTGTGTTTCGTTGGATGTGAAGGGCACATTACATTTTTTAAAACAGAAAATGGCGCTGATTCACCCATTACACAAAAAAGGTAAAAAAGCAGATGTCAGCAATTATTGTGGCATCTCTATTTTACCTATAACATATAAGGTACTCTCAAAAGCCCTTCAGACCAGACTAGTGGAGCAAATAGATCACCATCTTGGTGAATACCAAGGTGGTTTCAGAAAAGGAAGATCATGCATTGAGCAGATATGGAGTTTGAAAAGAGTCACCTCAAAAGATCTGGTAGTTGTCTGTATATTTTCCAGAAAGCATATGATTCAGTCGACTGTGAAGTGTTAATTGACATCATGAGAGAATTTGGAGTAGGTGATAAAACAACAAATTATCAAGCAGACCCTAACTCTCACCTGCTCTAAAGTAAAATTCATATGTGAATTTTCCAAGGAGTTTGAAATTAAAACAGGAGTGAGGCAGGGCGATGGACTATCTCTGACTCTCTTTAATTGCGTGTTGGAGAAGGTTATATTTCTGTGAATGGGAAAAAGAAATTAACAAGAAAGGTTTACTGAACCAAGTATACATTGGAGGTTCAAAGAACAGTGTCACGATCAACTGTCTAGCTTTTACTGATGATTTAGCGATCCTTTCTAGAAACACAGATACAGCTGTAGAACTTTTGAAATAACAAGTTGGAAAGGCTGGCCTTAGGACCTCCTGTGAAAAAACCAAGTACTTGACTAATATACCCACAGATCCCCAATAACTAAAGGCAAGGTATGGTAAGACAGAAAGAGTTAACAGCTTCAAATATCTTGGTGAGATTGTGCAGATGGGATCTAATGAAGGAGAAGCTAACAACAGTAGGCAAGATAGGATGGCTGCAGCATTTTGTAGAACTCACGATTTGTAAAAGAAGAAGGCAGTTTCACTGCAAGCTAAACTCAGACATTACAACATGGTGATTAAACCTGAATGTCTCTATGGAAGCAAATGCCTCCAAAGTACTGGAAAGGCTGGTCTGAGAGAAGTTTGAGAGGAAGATCCTTCAAAAGATAATGGGCCCAAGGATTGCGGCTAGACACTACAGGTTGCAAGGACGAGAGGAACTTTATTAGAAAACCGAACGTCTGATGGAATCCATCAAAAAGCGACGACTCAAGTTCTATGGCCACCTATCTAGAATGGAAGACAAGCGGTTTGCTAAGAACATTTTTACCATACTCAATAGTAGACCTAACACATGTGATAAGTGGTTCAGGGAGGTCAGGAAGGATGTAAAAAAATTGGACTAAATCGTGAAGACATTGTTAACAGAACCAAGTACCGACACCAGATCAATAACATCAAGACCTTTCGTGAAGAAGAACAGCGGGTGGACAGCAGCAGACAGGCTGCCAGAGAGAGAATGCAACGATGCTGGGCTGCAAAGAAAGCGTTTAAAAATGTGTAAATGCTGCTTATTGTGGTCTCTAATGGCTGTAAACATCTTAAAAAATAATAATTACAACATAAATTGGGATTTTAGAGAACATAATCAAGTTGAACACATTTTTTACCTTCCTATTAAAAATGTAGCTAATTTAACGTTTAATGAACAAGAAATGGATATTCTAGAGAAAGAACCTAAACATAATTGGCATAGATGAATTGATTGCTGAGACAGACCAAGTTATTTCCAACAAAGCATCTGATAAGTTGCATTAAGACATGAAGCATGTAAAAAAAAACCACATTCTAAAATAATAAGAATATAATGATAATAAAGCTTTTACAATAAACAGTAACATCAAACAGTTTAATCTATATAATAAAGGGAAGTGTTTGTCTGTGTATGCACAATGCTCAGCCATATCTAAGGCACGCAGAGATCTGAAATGTTTATCATATGTTATCATGTGTTTATGGACATTGGACTTAAAGTTTACTATGCTGTTTAAAATATTATTTTGGATGTATTGTAGAAAACAAATCATGAACACGTATGGACAATTTAGATTTAAAAACTGTTAAGGTGAAATTTTGTGTTTGTTTGAAGAGATTTGTTATTGTGTAACCGGATGTTTTAATGAGGGCAGGTAACTTATGAAACACCCTATTTTGCCATGTTTTGTTAGTGGTGAAATCGCAATTGCATCAGCAAAATTCTAGAAGTTACTGGACAAAATATGGAGTGAGTTTTTATTGGTCAAAATAATGAAGTTTCTTATTTGTGAATGGGAGAGTCGTGAGTGTACTCCCGTGCCCTAATTGGTTAGCTCCTGATTTCCCCATTTCTGGCTTCTGGCAACTTGGTCAGAGCCAAGCTTATTTCCTGCATCTTTAATTTCTGACTGGTGAAGGGAGCAGGTGTCCCCTCCGTCTGTTCCGTGATGGGATTACCGGCTCTTAGGATGAGCACCGTTTCTGTTTACGTTTTGGATTTTAAATTTAAATGTAAATTTTAATTACAGTTAAATTTGAACTACAGTCATTTTTAACTTTTTTTTTTTTCACTTCAAAATGACTTAGCCTTTTCAGCTAGTCATACCTATTTTATCTTCGGAAGGCAGTTCCTTATCTTGTTTTGAATATTCTAATTAAATATAAATTTAACGTTGGTTTAAGGTCTTATAAGTAATATGTGAAGTTTTAGTTTCCCATCGGAGTGCCTCCAGTAGTTCCGTTTCAATTTAATTTATACCAGTTGAAGATAAGCGCATTTTACTTAAGTGTTTTAGGAAAGGCAGCAACTCAATTGGCATCTGTGTTAAATTTTTAAATTCTTGCAAATATCTGTCTCTTAGTAAATGTTTAAACATGCCCCTTTCTTAATTTCATTTTTTATAGGGCAGTAGCCCTTGCTAAACTGTATAATTTTTCATGTTGATTTCATTTTCTTTAATGTAATCTCAAATGGCCATCGTCTGTAATTCCTATAACTGACTGTAATGATTTATTGTACACTGTTGTAACGAGATATGCTTGTATTTAGGTTCAATATTCCTTCAAGAAGAAAGCAAGGTAGAAATGTCTTTAGTAACGGATGTGTGGCATGTTGTGCTATGCTATGTTATTTTGGTTGTTCTGTTAATTAATTTGTTTTGTGCCTTAACCTTCTTTGTTAATTCAGTAAAACTAAGTGTTCAGAAAGGGATCACTGTTGATTTATTTTTCACCGCAACGCAAAACTTTCTCATGGACTTTGTAGGGTTTCCAGTCTGTTCCCCATTTCCTTTCTTATAGTTGTCATGTTGGTCAACGTGGTATTTATTTCTCTACGCTGATTCTGGAGTATTACCGGGCGAGTTGGCCGTGTGCGTAGAGGCGCGCGGCTGTGAGCTTGCATCCGGGAGATAGTAGGTTCGAATCCCACTATCGGCAGCCCTGAAGATGGTTTTCCGTGGTTTCCCATTTTCACACCAGGCAAATGCTGGGGCTGTACCTTAATTAAGGCCACGGCCGCTTCCTTCCAACTCCTAGGCCTTTCCCATCCCATCGTCGCCATAAGACCTATCTGTGTCGGTGCGACGTAAAGCCCCTAGCAAAAAAAAAAAAAAAAAGATTCTGGAGTATTAAACTGGTGTGTGTTTTATTTAATTTAAAGTGTTCAAATCTCATAAAGTTTAATTTTTTTTATATTATTATTATTATTATTATTATTATTATTATTATTATCATCATCAATAGAGCCTATGTGGCTCAGGCGACAGTGCGCCGACCTCTCACCGCTGGGTTCCGTGGTTCAAATCCTGGTCACTCCATGTGAGATTTGTGTTGGACAAAGTGGAGGCGGGACAGGTTTTTCTCCTGATACTCCGGTT
This sequence comes from Anabrus simplex, assembly GCF_040414725.1. NCBI lineage: Eukaryota > Metazoa > Arthropoda > Insecta > Orthoptera > Tettigoniidae > Anabrus > Anabrus simplex. The sequence goes on from NC_090265.1 coordinate 713,730,787, forward strand.
TTCCCTGTCATATTTCATTCCAGCAACACTCTCCAATATCATTTCATCTGTCATTCATTAATCGTTGCCCCAGAGGAGTGTGACATGCTTTGGCAGCCGGCACAATTCCTATCCTCGCCGCTAGATGGGGGCATCATTCATTCCAATCCTGACCCAGTCGAATGACTGGAAACAGGCTGTGGATTTTCATTAATTATTCTTGTTCTTGTGTCGTGTAATTCTCCCCCTGCCCGGTTACAGTATTGTTCAGGATATAGAATTTTAACCCATACTTTACTGGCTTACTTGGTATAAACTGTACAAATGCACATCTCTCTCAAAAAGGCATTGGCTTCTCATCTGTCATAACAAGTTAACTTGGTGTGTAGCTCTTCTTACATTTCACTAAAAAAACCAATTCTAAAAAAAAAAAAAAAAAAAAAAGTACAACATTTTCAAATTCTTTGCAATCAAATAAGAAGAGGCGGCTGCCCTAAATGCAGATCAATGTTGATTGATTGACTGCTGCTAGCTTATCTATTCACAGGCGATCATTACAAGTGGTTTTGTCATAAAAATGAAGACTCTGTAATAAAAATAGAAACCTTCTTGGCAATATACAGGCTTGCTATCCCCAGTACTATCTTTCACCCTGATTTCTTCCACCGATGTGTACTGTCCCCCTTTCAAACCAATGAGAAACAACAGGCCAATCAAAGCAGTAATTTCTTCATGGTAAGTAGATTTAGCATTGCGCTCACGGCTATAGTTCAATTCTTCACAATGTCTAGTAATAATGTTGGTAAAATAAACTATTTCATCAAATATTTCGGAAGCAATAATGTGTAAGAAAGCATCCATTTCACATGACACCGTTTTTGTCTCCTTTTGGAATAGGAACAATTTTTAAACATTTTTGATTTACTCCTAAAAGTAGCCTTTGAAAAGCTAGTGAAGCACACTACATTGTTTCTTCACCTTTGCCAAAGAAAAAACCCCTTTCTAGTTTATTTTGTTCATAGCTATCAACTACATCACCTTCTTGTTAACTTTTACTGTCACAATCAATGGAACGATCGATCAATCAATCACAACTGATCTGCATTTAGGGCAGTCACCCAAGTGGCAGAGTCCCTATCTGTTGTTTTCCTAGCCTTGTCTTAAATGATTGCAAAGAAATTGGAAATTAATTGAACATCTCCCTTGATAAGTTATTCCAATCCCTAACTCCCATTCCTATAAACGAATATTTTCCCCAATATGTCCTCTTGAATTCCAACTTTATCTTCATATTGTGATCTTTCCCACTTTTAAAGACACCACTCAAACTTATTCGTCTACTTCTGTCCTCTCATGCCATCTCTCCACTGACAGCTCGGAACATACCACTTATGATATAGATGTTATTTCCATAGGGAATCTGAAATATTTGTCCCGAATGGGTAAATTTATAATACCAATATAAATGGTCCATTATTGGACATTATAAACTTTCCAGCTAATTCATTCCTGGTTGCCAGCATTTCACCCTCGTGTGCTAGGTTGGGCTGATCAGTTGGTACCTAGCACACCTACCAAGACGCTGGCTGGTGCATATCGTGGAGGCCACTGCGTGGAGGCCCTATGGGAATCAACATCTGTATCATCTGATAGCCAAGCAGGCATCAATTTTTGGTAAAGAGATAAAGTCTCTCAAAGTGCATTGGCACTGCTGGTGGCTCCAAGTAGCCTACGCAGTGGCTTCCACGATATGCACCAGCCAGCGTCTTGGTAGGTGTGCTAGGTACCAACTGATGAGCCTAACCTAGCACACGAGGGCAAAACGCTGGCAACCAGGAATGAGTTAGCTGGAAAATTTATAATGTCCAATAACGGACCATTTATATTGGTATTACATACCACTTAGTTGAGCAGCTCACCTCCTTTCTTCCAAGTCTTCCCAGCCCAAACATTGCAACATTTTTGTAACACTACTCTTTTGTCGGAAATCGCCCAGAACAAATCGAGCTGCTTTTCTTTGGATTTTTTCCAGTTCCTGAATCAAGTAATCCTGGTGAGGGTCCCATACACTGGAACCATACTCTAGTTGGGGTCTCACCAGAGACAAATATGCTCTCTCCTTTACATCCTTACTACAACCCCTAAATACCCTCATAACCATGTGCAGAGATCTGTACCCTTTATTTACGTTCATATTTATGTGATTACCCCAATGAAGATCTTTTCTTATATTAATACCTAGGTATTTACAATGATCCGCAAAGAGAACTTTCACCCCATCAACGCAGTAATTAAAACTGAGAGAACTTTTCCTATTTGTGAAACTCACAACCTGATTTTTATTACCGTTTATCATCATACCATTGCCAACTGTCCGTCTCACAACATTATCGAGGTCATTTTGCAGTTGCGCACAATCTTGTAACTTATTTATTACTCTGTTCAGAATAACATCATCTGCAAAAAGCCTTATCTCCGATTCCACTTCTTTACACATATCATTGATATACATTAGAAGTCCGCTATAGCGAGTGCGGCATATAACGAGAACTCCGTTATAGCGACGACATTTTTCTGTCCCTTCAAAATTCCTACATTAAACTGTGTATCGTCCTTCGTTTACAGCGAGAAACCTATCACTGGCGCATCCGTTTTTACGAGCGATTAAGCGCTCGCGATTTTTTCCGTTACCGATATTTATGCACCCCAGCGATGATATTGCATGCGATCGATTACCTTCGGAATCGTTTCCTCGCTATGTGCACTAGCGATTTCTCTCGTCGACATTCGAAGGCGATGTCGGAGTCGATTAGTAAAATCCATCGACAGTTGTTCCATAAAGAAAATTCGAAATGAAAGAGAACATATTTTCGTAATAAATGCGTAAATAACGTGTCCGATAACGGTTGTTAACTCGTTAAAATTAAGGCTGACTAAACGACCGCTTAATTTTGAGGCTAAAAACTGCAATTAAGAATGGGATACACCTTGAGATATGGCAGAGTGCTTAATTGATTTCAGAGGTTAGTTTATATTTTGTCGCGTCTGGTTAAATTACGGAAAGGCTATTATGAAAATTTATAGCGAGAAAGGTATAATTTCTCTACTGGCGCTTGAAGTGTGTTTTCATCATACGTATAGTACGGTTAAGTTAGGATACGGTACGTGACGCTGTTTGAATAAGAAAACTGAAACGTTTGCAAAAAAATGCTATCGATCATCTTTGGTACGGTATAGTTTTCTCACTTTGTGCATTTGCGAGCTCTCTCGTTGACATTCAAAGGCGATGTTGGAGTTTATTAGTAATACACATTGACTGCTGTTCTCTAAAGAAAATTCGAAATGAAAGAGGAAAACACTTTTTCGTAATAAATGCGTAAATAACGTGGCCGATAGCAGTTGTTAACTCGTTAAAAATAAAGACTGAAGTAACAGATATCTTAATTTTAATTAAGTAAGAATGTGATACACCTCAAGATATGAGGATATGGCAGAGTACATCGCTGATTTTAGAGGATATTTCATATCTTCTCGCGTCTAGTTACGGCTATTTATATGTAAATTTTTCGCGAGGAGGTTATATCTCTACATGCGTTTCAAATATGTTTTCATGATAGGCTACATATACGGTTAGGTTAGGTGACGCTGTTTGAAGAAGAAAGCTGAGGTGTTTTCCACAGAAATCTCTGGAGTGATACCGTATTTTTCCGAATCCAAGACTTTTTTCTTCTTCTCAGAATGTTATGCGAAAACTCAAGGGTTGTTGCATTCGCGGCCTAACAGTAAGCTAATGGATACCATTGGCAACTACCGCGCTAACCACGCTGCTTCTTTTCATACGCGCACAGAACTCATTGATAATAAACGACCGCCTCTTTACTACACATCGCTAGCCGCGACAACCGGTTGTACAGAGCCTGCGTATTTCTCAAATCTGCAGAATGGCATCAAAGCATGCGACCCTTCGAATTCTTAGAAAAGCCATGGCTACTCAGTGGCAGAGTCATAACGCGTCTATAGGGATGTACTGAAACACTACCGATAGATGTCTCACATGTAGTACCCGGTATGCGCTTGTCGATCGTCATTTGTTTGTATGTGTTTTTAATGGAAGTTACTTAGTTAAATGTTAAAGTTAAAGATCTAATATATTTATTTATTTATTTATCATAAGTCTGTACAGAGTTCTCCTCCATTTTCACAGACACTATACATGGGTGTACATAAATGCATGAATGAATTTTTTTTTTTAATGATTCCATGACCGAGTAATATTGTCATGCATGCATGAATAAATGAATGAACACTTCCCTCCCAGTCACGGATAGCCACCAACTGAGGAGAGAGCATTCGGTTGGCAGGATAAATGCATGGATGGGATTATGTATGACTACTGCCCGGTCGTGTTATCCACCCCTGGTGAGAAAAAGGAGCCACCTTCCCAAGGATAACACGTCCGGCCCTTTCCCTTGAGGCCCAAACGGAAGACCCCACCTGATCTAATAGCTGTCAAACACTAATTTCTCACCATTCCCTAATTTCTGCGAGGCACACGTAAACGGAAATCCCGCACCCCATGTGCCCCCCTCCCTATTCTTCTTTCTCTGTTGCATTTAGATCACTCTACAGATCTAATATATCGTTACGACAACAAAGACGACGAGAAAATTGTGATGCCTGACAATTGCTGTGTCCCAATGTCCCAAAATCAAGGTCGACCGTATTCATACCATCAATTTCCTAAGCAAGATGCTTTCCGTAAAAAGTGGTTGCATGCGATTCGTAGGCAAGACCTACGAAATAAAAATATGACTCCTAATATCAAAGTCTGCTCGAAACATTTTACAGTTGAAGATTATGTCATTACTGAAACTGGTAAGTAAGCTAATTAGTACTAATTGAGAAATAATTTTATAATAAGGTAGTACATTCTTCAAAGTTAATATGACCTATTTCAATAATTTTAGGCGAAAGACGAAGACTTAAGGAGAACGCTGTACCTTCGATATTTTCATGGTGTGGCACCGGTACCTTGGAAATAACTCCGAGAGCAAGAAGATATAGAAGTAGGAAAACAGCCATAACACCGTGTGTGGTACGGTACACTGAATCACACAGTGACCTATAATTTGACACTGGAGCACCATCAATTTCAGACTTTCTGAACAGAAAATAACTCATTACTTCCAAACTTGAAACTTTTATACCGATATTTGTCTTATGGTCCGAAACAAGATCCTGAAACTCGTGCGCTACACGGAAATGAAGTTCAGTCGTACTGGATGTAGCCCCAGGCACTGCTGTCACACCAATGTCGTGCATTATGTACGCCTATAACCGGCAAAGAAAAGAAAAAAATACCGTATTAGGAATGTTTTCAAAATGCTATTTGTACTTTAAAAATTCAATCTAAAAAAACGCTAAAAGAAGGAGTTGCTGTATTTATTCCTTACTGGTACCTTTCAATCAACTCTTGCATTTTTCCGGATACTTTTTCGCCCCTTTTCTTTAATTCTGCTTCCAAATCCGCAATCGCCATTGCACCTATACCATTTCCCGTCTTGTAGAAAACATTAGCAGAATATGGTAACTCCATTTTAGTGCATGTAAAGCAAAAGTTTCGTTTCGATGATCGCAAATGTAGGAATACTCCATGTAAGTCTCATATAAAACAATCGAGCAGCGGAAAGCGCATACCGGGTATTACCATTACGCTGCCTAGCGGACAAGTTTTGCGTGATACATGCTTAGTGAAATTAAGGTTTATAGACAGCAGGAATATTTTCGTGATGGATACCGTAGTCGTATTGTAAAGATACGTGGAAAGGTATTGCCGGCAAATTTTCAACGGGTTATAGTCGATATTATGATGCCAATTATAAGTTAATGTTTATTATACACACGGAAATGTAGAATAATTGTGCAGCCGCAAGAAAATACGGCATAGGCCTAACTAAAGCCAATATTTGGCGTTAGCGTGAAGACAAAGAGATAAAAGAAATGCGTATTGTACAAAAAATGCATTTAGTGGTCCGCAACAAGGACGCTTTAAAGAAGTCGAAGATGAAATTGTGAGGTATGTGCACGGAAAACGCACGGGCGGAATGGCCATACCGTGGCGCAATAAACTCGTTCGTTGACTTTCAACGTTCGCGATTAGGCCAATACATCGCTAGCCGCTGAATTTGGCCGAACCCGGCAAGCGAGACGTGCGTGTAGCGGCAGCCGGTTATATCTGACGCTGCGTAAAAGTAACAGTTTTATAGACAGCAAGAATAATTTCCTGATGGATCGTTGTATTGTAGAGACGCATGGAATAGGTATTGCCGGAAAATTTTCAACGAGTTCTCTTCGGTATTATGATGCCAATGTTGAGTTAATGGTCCTTAAACCAGCGGAAATAAAATTGTGCAGCCGTCAAAAATAAAGAAATACGACGTGACGAAAGTAGTCCTTCTTTGAACCTGTTTCTGCCTTAAAGTACCTATACATACTCTTCCATTTTTCACTAAAATTTGTATGGCTGCCAATTATGCTTGCCATCATGTTATCCTTGGCTGACTTCTTTGCTACATTCAATTTCCTAGTAACTTCGTTCAATTTCTCCTTACTTTCACAGCCATTTCTAACTCTATTTCTTTCCAACCTGCACCTCCTTTTTAGTCTCTTTTCTTCTCTGTTATAATATAGTGGATCTTTACCGTTCCTTACTACCTTTAAAGGTACAAACCTATTTTTACATTCCTCAACAATTGCTTTAAACCCATCCCAGAGTCTGTTTACATTTTCATTTACCATTTTCCAGCGATCATAGTTATTTTTTAAAAACTCCCTCATGCCTGTTTTATCAGCAATATGGTACTGCCTAATAGTCCTAATTTTATTACCTTCCTTTCTTTCACATTTACTTTTAACTACGACAAAGACAGCTTCGTGATCACTAATAACATCTATTACTTCGGTTTCTCTATAGAGCTCATTTGGTTGTATCAACACCACATCCAAAATATTCTTCCCTCTAGTTGGTTCCATCACTGTCTGAATCAGCTGCCCTTCCTATACCGTAAAATGGGGTGAATGGGAACGGTTTTATATTATTTTCTGTCGCTGTTTTCTTGATTTAGATAATTTAATAAATTTCTTCGTGTAGCAGTATTGATAAGGTCAGATAGCTAGTTATGGTACATGAAATGAACAGATTGGTACAAAAAGTTACGTGATATTGACTGAAAAATTAGTGTTCCCATTCACCCCAAATATGGGGTCAATAGGAACAGATACTTAAAGTGTCCCGTCTAAACCTATTCTCCTCATACTGGGGTGAAAAGGAACACTGAAAACCTTTAAAAATGTTATTTAAGATCTGAAAAATGCATAAACAGTAAGAACTAATGCAATAAGGTAATTATCAACCTAAAACATGCTCCAAAATGTTACCATACGTGGAAATTTACATCGAATTTCAGGAGTCCCTTTCTAAAACGATTAGGGTGGTGTACCACACCAACAACGCTTGCCTTATCAATTTCACAGACATTTTCATGTTCGGACCACTTAAAAATTTGTCTGCTCTCAACTTTAGTTGGCACATACAGTAGGCCTACTTCAGAAACGTTACTGTGAAGCATTCATAGTCCAACACTGGTGACTGTTTCAATGAAATAGGATTACTCTGAAGAATTTGGGTGATTTGATTAATGATCTGGATGGAGAAGTAAAATCTACCATAACCCAGACACCTTCTTCAATTCGTGCTTTCTTGTACACACCTCTCATTATTTTTTCAACCAGATGTTGTTCTCAGTTGCAGTCCTGCCTTAGGTGTGATTTGGGGTTCTGATTCTGGCGTCCTTTGGTTGGGATTGGCAACTTTCTTTTATAGCATGTTTATCAGTAGGAACTTCATTTTATTTTGAGATCTCCTTCTGCTGTTGCTAATCATCTGACAGATGTCCTTCTTGGCTATCATTTTCCAAGTCGTCAGCTTTCACACTCTGACAAGGAGGAATGTTTAGCTTTCTCTTTCTAATTTTTACTGTCCCAGGACTGAACCTCATATCATTGAATACAGAAACAATGCAGTCATCAGTGATACCATTGTTTTCTTCAACGTCATCCACCGTTTCTTCTGCTGATGAACGGGGCAAGCGACTTAGAATACGGTCTCTGTTCTGTTTAGACACATTCGTTGAGATAAAACATTTCCATGACGATTAAGGAAACTGAGTGCAAAGTCATAACCTGGCATATTGTTTCTGAACCTCTTCACAGTGACTCACATTCTATCAAGGTAAGCCTTAACAATACAGCGGAGGTCGTTATGCATCAAATAGGTAATCAGAGGAGAACACATCACCAGCTGATCAACCAAATGCTTTTCAGTATCTAAACAATGTCTGTCCAACTTTTGGCTATATTTCTATTCCTCCTACACTTTTATTATATTTCATACGTCTGTTTAACACTGTTGTAGGAATGGCATACTTCTCTGAACATTTTCTGTATGACAATCCTCTTTTAATATCCTCTAGTGCAGCAGAAAGTGTTTCCGGTGGGTCTTTCCTGTGGATTTTGCCCCTCTGATCTGGTTTATATTGCCTTGGCATCTTTCTTCATCAACTGGAATACAGATAAAATAAGGGATAGAATTACCAAATAGTATTTATATGAAGACTGTATTCACAATTAAGCTCATTTTACACATCATCTCTGTGTTCCCATTCACCCCATTTTTCAATAATTTTGTTCATTAATTGTGCATAGTGTTAACGTAGAAAAGTGTGCTTGTATGTCATGGTAAAATTATGTTTAATTGTATCAAAACATGGCATAGATACTTATTCTAGACATTAAAAGCACTTACCTCCACGTGATTTTCTAATCCAGAAGAAGATTTTATGGTCTTTAATAGCTATAAAAAATTCAAGGTTTCCTTATTGGGCACTATTGTTGCTAAAAGTTATTGTTATCCTTTCAGAGCGCACAGAAATGGCGGGAAATAAGCATAGGGAATATTTTGGGTGAAAAAAATCCCACTGAATTGCCTTACATACGATGCAAACCTTCCATAAAATAAATTCCCTACTGTGTGTTCCCTTTCACCCCCATGTTCCTATTCACCCCATTTTACGGTATTAACTTATTTGCCATTTGTTGTTCATGCTACCTGTCGTTCACATTACCTTCCCAATTGACATTTGGTAAATTGAGATCACTTGCTACTATCACATTCCTTTCCATATCATTTCCAACATAACTGATTATCTTAATCAAATAATTTTGAATCAGCATCTGCGCTACCCTTTCCTGGTCTGTACACACCAAAGACATCAAGTTGCCTATTATCTTTAGAGATGAGCCTTACCCCTAGAATTTCATGTTTGTCATCTTTAACTTTTTCGTAGCTTACAAATTCTTCTTTCACGAGAATTAATACTCCCCCTCCTACCATTCCTATCCTATCTCTACGATACACCCTCCAGTTCCGTGAAAAAATTTCTGCATCCATTATATCATTTCTCAGCCATGATTCAACTCCCATTACAAGATCTGGTAAGTATATATCTATTACATTACTTAATTCTATTCCTTTCTTTACAATTTCTACAGTTGAGCACTAACATTTTTATGTCATCCGTACTTGATTTCCAGTTCCCTGTTCCCTTAACACCACTGCCTAGCACACTATTTCCCTGAATGTATCTCCCTATAACCATTCTAAACAAATTTCCTAATTTATATGTACCTCTGTGGTTTAAGTGAAGGCCATCTGAGCGCAGATCGCTACCTCCTACCCACCCATTAGGATCTAGAAATCTCACTCCCAGTTTCCCACATACCCACTCCAAAGTCTCATTTAAATCCCCAATCACCTTCCAGTCAGTATCCTTCCTACACAGTTTTCCACTGATAATAATCTCCTCTTCCTTAAACTTTACCCGTGCTGCATTTACCAGGTCCTACACATCCCCAACTATGTTGGTACTTATACCTGCTTGTCCTACGTTGTTAGTACCAACATGAAACACTGCCAACTTCTCCTTTCCCTCCTCCTTCTCTTCTACTTTCCTGAACATCTGCCTTAACCTAATTCCTGGATAACACTCTACCCTGGTACCCTTTCCTCCACACACTTTCCCGACATGTCTAACGATGGAATCCCCCATGACCAGAGCCTCAATCCTATCCATCTCATTTGATCCCCTCCCCTCCTGGTCAGTCCTATCTTTCCTGACAGCTGCAGAAGCTACTTCCTCCTCCCTTTTCTCCATCCCATAACCCTGTTCCACCTGTCTTTTCCTATCCACTACTCCACATTTCCCTTTCCTACCTCTTCCCTTTCTCCTACTTCCACACTTCTCGGCAACAGTTCCCTGTTCCACATCTTCCCTCGGTTGTTCTACCTGCAGTGACTCGTACCGATTTCTCACCGACACCTGTCCTGAATTCTGATCCTGAATGGAGCCCTTAGCCTGCAATCTCCTTCCTCTTAAAACATTAGACCACCTGTCTTCTACAATTCCCCCCTTTCCTTCCCATCCCACCTACTGTATCCTGTACCGGAACATTGTTTGAGGGAGGCCTACTTTCCTTCCTGTCCTCTGAGAGAATCCTAATTATCTCCCTCAAACTCTCCAACTCCTCCCTCATACTCCTTAATGCCTGGCCACACCCACAGTTCCTACACTCACACTCCTTAGCCATTCTTTACTAAATAATGAAAAGAAAAGGTAAATAAGATAACTTATCCTGTGAAAAATAAAAATGAAAGGAAAGAAATATTGTCTAGGTTAGTTCACAAAGATCACATGACAATAAGTTAATTAACATAGGCTATTACTTAACTGTACAATTTTTTATTCCTACAGCACGCTAACAGGATGAAAATTGCTGTTAATTACTGGAAACAGAGAATTATACACAAGAATTACACAATTCTTAACTGCAGTTAAGTCTGTCCTAATTACAACAGAATTCTTTTTTTTTTGCTAAGGGCTTTATGTTGCACTGACACAGATATGTCTTATGGCAACGCAACAGAATTGTAGTAAGAGAGTTTCTACAGATACCACAGAAACGGTACTATACTACACAAATCTTTCACAGTAATAGAATAAACACACTCATTTCTAATAAGATACTATAATACACTACAATAATGTTAAACTATGTTCAGACTAAGTACAGATACTACAGTACACTACATTAACTCTCAACTATTTTCAGACGTATTCTAATTACAACAGGTTATTACCAAGCACAAACAGAAAAGAAAATTACCATTAAAGTTTGAAATTCGCAAAACTACTCAAAATTATAGAATAGGCACTCTAATTTCTAATAAGTTACTATACTACACTACAATAATGTTTAAACTATATTCAGACGTATCCTAGGTTATTACTAAGCACAAATAGAAATGAAAATTTCAATTAGGCCTAAATTAGATATTTGCAAAGCCGGCCCCGTGGTGTAGGGGTAGCGTGCTTGCCTCTTACCCGGAGGCCCCGGGTTCGATTCCCGGCCAGGTCAGGGATTTTTACCTGGACCTGAGGGCTGGTTCGAGGTCCACTCAGCCTACGTGATTAGAATTGAGGAGCTATCTGACGGTGAGATAGCTGCCCCGGTCTAGAAAGCCAAGAATAACGGCCGAGAGGATTTGTCGTGCTGACCACACGACACCTCATAATCTGCAGGCCTTCGGGCTGAGCAGCGGTCGCTTGGTAGGCCAAGGCCCTTCAAGGGCTGTAGTGCCATGGGGTTTGCTTTGGTTTGGTTTAGATATTTGCAAGAACTACCGGTAGGTACTCAAAGATTACCAACAAAGTTAAACATGTAGACAAATTAATATTAGTACCGGTACTACTTTATCCTGCTAAGCTGTAATAGAAATTAAACCTGACATTTGCACAAAAATACACACAAATATAACAGGCAAAATACCGGTACTATCTAATATACTATATCTACACTACAATTCTCAACTGAAATGTGGTTATGTGATTATTACAATGGTGGATTACTATTATTTTCCCTACTCTGCGGGACAGATTATAAAAGTGTCCTTAAATGCTGAAAAATATGAGGGTACATGTTTCGAGTCCATATGTGAGAATTGGAATGAAGTAGGTATAAGTCATGATCAGTTTTGCTTCTGGGATATTTTATAATCCCAGAGTAGATTTCTCACTTGAAAATAAAATTGTGAAGCTTTCTGAGTCCTATTAAGTATTTCTTGGTTTACTGTGTTATCTTTTGAAATGATACTTCCAAGGTATTTGAAGTTAGAAACATAGGTCAATACAGGAAAATGTTTGAATCTGTGCCTTTCCTGTTAGTCATTTTAACCCTGACAATTACACCATACGACTTTCTGACGTGTCGTGCGAATGAACGCCGTCTAGTGCTCAAAGGGAGGGGAGATTTATCCCCTCCACCACCACTATTTCTTGTTCATTCTGTCTGGTAACTTTAACGTAACTTTAAATAATAGGCTTTGAGTGGCACGTCTTCGAGACGTGTGGTGTAAGTAAAGCTACATTTATAGACATGTTACTGTCAGGGTTAACAGTTTTTGTTTTACTGATGTTTAGTCCATAAACTTGTCATTCCAAAGATTTAGTTTCTCCTGTACTTCTGCTTCATTTTCTCTCCAGATCAGAAGCAAATATTAGAGTGTTAGGCTCTTTTCAATGTTCTCTGATGGATTTTATGATCCGATCCATAACAATGATGAACAGAAGTGGTGACAAGGCACTTCCCTGCTGGACTCCTCTTTTGGTTTCAAACCAATCTGATCTTCCATCCCCTACTTGGACATAGCTAAAGCACTTTTGATAGATCATCTTTACTTTATTGATTAGGAAATTTGGCACACTTCTAGGAATTCCCACATTTTCTCTCTAGGCACACTGTCGTAGGCCTTCTTGATGTCCATAAAAACCATCACTAAGTTCTTACCAAATTCCCAGTGCTTCTCTGTTAGCATTCTGATGACAAATATCAGATCTGTAGTGCTTCTGTTCTTCCTGAACCCGTGTTGCTACTCCTCCAATAAAGGTTCAACTATATTCCTGATTCTTCTTTCAATTATCTTCTCCATAAGCTTAAGTGAGTGAGAAAACAGACTGGTACCCCTATAATTTCCACATTTTCTGTTTCCCTTTTTATATAGGAGGATAATGATACCTTTCATCCAGTCCTCTGGTATCCTCTTCCCTTTCCAGATGACAGAGAGTACTCTATACAACTATTTTATCACATTGTGATGTATAATTAATCACAGAATAAATTATGTATTGATTAGGTGAATCCTTTCTCTTAATATACTGTAATAGACCTGTGAATGTACCAGCTATGAATATTTGTTCTCAGCTACATCGATCCATCTTGGTGTTGTGGGATTCAAAGTGGCTAACTATCCAAACTCCCAACAAGCTAAAAGAAATTAAGAAGACAACTGCCGTTTGGTGGTCCTCTTTCTGGTCTTCTCGGAGAGAGGCCATAGTTTTGTGCAGGCTGAGGATAGGTCATGGAAGATCTACTGTACATACTCTTACCTCCTACCCAACTGTGGGTGAGGACGGTAAAATAACACCCACAGTATTCCCTGCCTGTCGTAAGAGGTAACTAAAAGGGCCCCCAGAGGCTCTTGAACTCAGGAGTATGGGTTGGTGACTATGGAGCTCTTAGTTGAGTCCTGGCATTGCTCCTCACTTTCATCCATCCTATCTGACCTCCCTTGGTCAACTCTTGTTCTTTTCTGACCCCCATGGTATTTTAAGTTCCCGAGGCCTAGGGAGTCTTTCATTTTCATGCCCTTCATGGCCCTTGTCTTTCTTTGGCCGATGCCTTCATTTTTCAAAGTATCGTATCCCTTCCATTTTTCCCTCTTATTAGTGTTATTAAAACAATAATCACCACCACCACCACTCTTACCTCCTAAAGAGGAAAGACGCCCAGTGTGTTCTTGTGGTGCTGACTTCATCGTGGCCCACATCTTCACAGAGTGCACCAATCTCTCTGGCCTAAGACGGAACGTCAGCCTACAGGAAACACTTTCATACCAGCCAATACTGCTGATCTCATCATTCGCTTTAGGTATGAGAGTGGATTAATCAAGGCATATATATTTCAAGTGTTCTGTTATTCAGGAAACTTACATTACCTTTTCATGTGTTTGTGTCCGTTTTTGGCCTTTTGTTTAATTTTTAATTCATTTTCCAATTCCTCCATTGAATAAATAGATTTATTTTAAGTTTTGTTTCCATTTAATTTGTTCAGGGAGGATGATTACCTAGTTGTACATCCTCTTAGTACAATCTCCACCACTCTGCTCAAGCCTGCAGCATGTTTATTTGGTGAAATGGATGACAATACATACAGGATTTGTAAAGCAGTGACTAGTTGTTATGACAACTCATTGGTCCACTGATCTGCAGAAAATCCAAACAAGCCTCTGCTGGTGATGAAGCCATCTGTACCCCTCGTGTGTGTGGAGTACAACCCAAAGGACCCCAACAGTCTGGTCAGCGGACTCTACAGTGGCCAGGTGGCCGTTTGGGATGTGCGACGCGGCTCCAACCCTGTCGAGATTAGCGTTCTGGAACCGAGCCATCGAGATCCCGTGACGCATGTCCTCTGGATCAACTCCAAGTCTGGTACAGAGTTCTTCTCTGCCTCATCTGATGGAATGGTAAGTAGAGCAGTAATACATTCCTAGTACAGATATTCATTGTGAGAAATGGTCAGATGGACTGGTAATGGTGTATTCAGAGGCATTGGTAATCTTATTCCTTTCCTCTGGCTGGTAAAATATGTTGCAATATGAAAGTGACAATACAGTTCCGTCATTAACAAGAATTTGGAATATAGTGACATTCTTGGAGAGATAGAAGTTGAGACCTGACTAAAGGTTCCTTCATATACAGGTCACTTGGGGTTGAGAAAGATGTGGAAGGTTTACAGAAAGCCTGGGGGTTCACAGGCTGCCTTTTATAGCAAAAAAGTATTTTCAAGGTTGGGTTGAGGTTCTGCAGAAGAGCAGTTTAGTACGGGAGAGGAATATCTGAGTGCACATGCATGTTTGGGAAGATTGTGGTACCAGAAATTTTGAGGAGATTTTGATTCATAAAAGTGAATTGAGAATCAATAGAGAAGGCCTCATAGAAAACAAACTAATACGATAGCAATAGTGTGCTGTCTTTCAGAATAAACAAAATTTTAAATAAAATACATAATAATATATTTTTATTTTATTTATTTTACATTTTATGGCCAACATATGACCACTCCAGTCAATTATACAAAGAAAGTCACGATAACAATTGTATGGCCTCAGCTACTGTATGCAGACATTTGAATTTGTAGTCATCTGGTTGTCTGCTCATCAATTCTGACGTTCTATTTTTCTCTAGGCCTACTAGACGGGCAAGTAAACCAAATCTCTCCTTGGTATCTATACCTGAGTTTTTAATTAATTTTGTTGGGTAAACACCGAATGAGTTACCAAAGATCTTTTACATGCCAACATCGTACGATACGGAGTGTCACATGAACTTCCACCCTTCAAAAATCCAACTACCTCTGCCAGGTTCGAAACCACTATCTTGGGATCCGGAGGCCAATTACCACTGATGCACAAAGGCAGCTTGTGTTTCAGAATGTATTTGTTTTTTTAGACTGAAGATCTAGATACATCCCAATGGGGTATTTAAAGGACTTGTAACAACAGAACTTCTGAATTTATGGGAGGAGTATCAGCTGTATATACACAACTGTAATTGACTAAGTTTAAAATCTGCATACTTCCATTAAAGGTGGTGGTGGTGGTGATTATTGTTTTAAGAGGAAGTACAACTAGGCAACCATCCTCTATATAATACTAATAAGAGAGAAAAATGGAAGGGGTCCGACACCTCAAAAAATTAAAGTATCGCCCAAAGCAAGACAAGGGCCACGAAGGGCATGAAAATGAAAGACTCCCTAGGCCTCCATACGTAATATTGTCGGGGAAAAGAACAAGGGTTGACCTAGGGAGGTCGGATAGGACAGATGAAAGTAAGGAGCCTGGCACATGTAAGTGGAAACAATGCCAGGACTCAGCTAAGGACCCTGTGGTCGCCAACCCATGCTCCAAAGTTCAGAGCTACTGGGGCCCCTTTTAGTCGCCTCTTACAACAGGCAGGGGATACCGTGGGTTTTATTCTACTGCCCCCACCCACAGGGGGGTACTGCCATTAAAGAAGTACGTAGAACATGGAATATTTTGTGACTACAGCCTTGCAGTCATGTAGAGTCATGTAGTGTACATTATATTCACGGCCCCTGTCCAATTCTCTTACACTGTTCTTAAAACAAACTCTTTCTTTGTCATTTGGGCCTTCCTTGGCTTCTATTTTCTTTCATCTTGTAATTCCATAGTCTGTTTTGATATTCTTTTTTCATTTAACCATACAGTGCTTCTCTACACTTCATTTGGCTTCCATTCTGGAGGTGGAGAAACCATGTAATGGAAACTGGCAATGCAATTTGCTACATTAAAATTGTATGGAGTTAAATGATGATAAATGAATTCAATATACAGTATCTAATGGTAAATCAAGTCTCATTAGCCACCCGACAATGCATTAAATTCACTTCCAATCTCAAAGACTTTTTAAAAAAGTTTTAAGAATAGCACAAGAGAATGAGATCAGGAGTACAGAATATAATGTACACTACCTGACATGGATAGCTACTCATTTTTGTTGAAACCATTCCAACATGCCCTACGTAGACATTTTAAATGTTTTCTGATGTGACAGACTTCCGAATGTGTTGGAGCTGTTCACAAAAATGATTATGTCTTTGTTTTTCTGCTCATCCTGGATCATTGTTTCACTTACGTCGTAAATCAAAGACAGGTGCTGTGTAGAACTTTGTCCTTCAAGTTTATGCACTATTTCAAGCTTCTGTTGTATCATGAATACCCACATTTACATTCTTCAGACACTGCTCAGCACTAAGAGAAACCACAGAATAGAACAGTGCACTGCAGCACAACACCAACACAGTCAAGGCCACTGCTCTGTACTTCAATAGTTTGAGATGAATCACTCTTGTAATGTACAGTCAAGTACAGTAAGTTTTAGAACTTGCCTTGAATTTTTTTAAAAACATTTTTCTAACCACCACAGTTAATCCATACACAGATATTTGAGAGTCTACTGTAGTTAAGAACAGCATAAGGCAATTAGAGCTGGACTGGAATACAGTAATGGTGGGAAGAATATAACGGAGAGGAATCAAATCTTTCCCACAAAGATTCATCAGGATAAGGGTCATGATGATGGTAATGATGATATTTTTACGATTGATCAAATTAACCTTCTCTCTGTGCAATGGTCGAGAAAGAAGTGATTACATCTGATTGAACTGTGTACAAACTTAAATACGCATACTTATCATTCCAATCTCTCACTTTACAGGTGAAGTGGTGGGACACTCGCAAGGTATCTGAACCAAGCGAGACGCTCATTTTGGACCCAGTTAAGGGGGATGAACAGTTTCTGAGTCGGGCTCTTGGAGTCTCCAGTCTCGAGTATGAGCCGACCATTCCCACGCGCTTCATGTTGGGCACCGAGAATGGTATGGTCCTCAGTTGCAACCGGAAGGGCAAGACACCAAGTGAAAAGATGTCAGGTAGATTCGCAGCACACTTGGGTCCTGTATATGCGGTTCAGAGAAATCCTGGTTTTGTCAAGAATTTCCTTACAGTGGGTGACTGGAAGGCTCGCATATGGTCTGAGGACTGTAAGGAGTCATCCATCATATGGACCAGGTCTGTTTACATTAGTTACCCTTGTACCTGTTATTATTGAATACTCCATCCTTGGAAATGAGAATTACTTTGATTCCTGGTCATGACCAGAGACCGTATTACTACAGAACATATTGGTAAAATACTGGTATTAGTTTGGTATTTGCCAGTAACACATAAGAAACTGTAGATTGTTATACTGGTATAATAGAACATGCATGCCAGTACAGATGTACATCAATGACATGCTGGTGTAATACCGGTAAAAGCATCCAAGATTAAAACCTGAATACTTTAGAGATTTAAGTTGTTCTGATAGGCCTAGTCATTATGTTATCATGGTAAAAAAGAGACCCTTCTGATCGACTGCTTGTTGTTTCTTTATCATTAATTAATTTATTTATTAATGCATTATTATTATTATTACTAGAGGACCCGTGCTGCTCCGCAACAGTCATTATAAATAGGTCAGTTAACTCGCCTTGATATGCCTGTCGTAGTCATGTTGTTTTGCCTGCACTTTTCAATGGTTTTATGAACATTTAATAAAAAGTGTGTTATGATATGCCGCAGTTCGTAGTCAGAATTCATCCATTCTGACGTCATCATGCCGTCTGTTTGGTAAAAATCTATGTTTATAGTCGCTTTTTAACCTGCAGTTCATGATATAAAACTAGGTGTTGTGTCATAGAAGGCAATGGTATTTTTAATCGCAGTTCTTCTGTATAGAATGGTTGACTTTGAGTCCATAGGTTGGTCTTCAAGGAGCATTTTTTTTTGTGAGGCAGAGAACTTTATTTTCATGGCCTTCATTCTTTCTAATGCAGCTACATTATCCTTCGTTAAGTGTTCCCAGATAATGTCTAAGGTGTATGTCATGATGGGGTCCCTTTGTACATAAGACTTTTTCCTCTCAGCAGCATGCAAGTTGTTAGGAACGCTTTGCCATCTGTTGAATATGTTTAGAAGCTGGGAAAGTTTAGAGTTAAAAAGTATCTAACAGGGAATAGTATTGTTCCATGATCAAAGGAACTGTATACTCTCTGGCTTGACAGGTAGTAATCAAACTTGGCTGCATGCAATGACATTACTAAGAATGAAAAATATATATCAGAATAATGAAAGTGTTTGTTGCTTAACAACCTGCTAAATACAGAATATATTGCAGGTTAGGGTAAGCCTTCGCCTGCAATTATTGGAGTGATCATTTAATGATTTGATTACTCAAGGTTGGCTGAACTTAGAGACCTATCAATATGTCATGATTCGCTGGCAAGTAATTCCAGAGAGAATAAAACAAAAATGAAGCAAATCGGTCCAGTAGAATGGATGGATTTGCCAAAGCTGTTTTTAGTAAACTCTTTTAACAATGTTAAAATATGGGTAAAAGTGCCACCTTTTCAGTACAATGTGTGTTGTACAAGATTGTTATTTACAACATATTTTATTTAACACTAGAACCGCCGGAACATATTGTATACCTAGAACCGCCGATGCGGTCATTTTGACCGCTGTATTGGAATTATTATTTTTATTCTAAATACGTATAGTAACTCAGTGTCATACTTTCAAATATGTGTTACTAAGTTTATAAAACATTAATTATGGGATCTAAAGCAGAAAAGAAACAAATTATTTCATTGTATTGCAAATGTAATATTTTCTTAATTTATTACAAACACAGATATGTTTCTCTAAAACACACTTATCTAATAAACAAACATTGCTTTTACTTCAAATTCTTTTAGTCTAAACTGTAAAATAGTTATTACATATTAACAGAAAAGAAAATTACTGTAACATTTTATTTAGTGTAATTTATGACCTGAAATATGTTCGCCAAATCCACGTACCACACCATATTTTTGAAACGCTGTCTTTCTTTTCCTTTAGTGTATTTGCACACGCTGATGCAATTCTGCATCTTTAGAAGCAGGAGCTACATACCACGACCTTAGTTATGTCCTTTGAGCAAGAACCACACACTCGCTGTTTGCACTTTCTGCAGGTAAAGTTTGTCTTATTCCTGCATTTCTTCATTTGGCATTGCCTCCTCTGTACATTTCCTTCCACAGGCTCCCTAAATTCGGGTTCTCTTTCCACATACTTAGGTTTCAATTCCATGTACCCCATACGAAGCTCCTCTGCTAGCTTCAGGATGTAATTTCGGCGACAGATCTTCTTCCCGGTCACTTTTTTGAAAATGATCCAGGAATTGATAGCTGCCAAGTCAAGAATATTATGAAATACATGAACAGGCCATCTTCGGGTAGCGGATCGAACAGTATATTTTCTTCCCATTTGATCCACCACGTCCACACCATATTTTGTATTGTTGTAGAAGTCTACTGTTTCGGGAATCCTTTTGGGATTAGCTTGAATTTCAACTTCTGAGTGCTAAGTACTGTATAGAAGGACGTTCTTGTTTCGTTTACCTTGATAAACAGTAAGTGTGTCATTGGAATGTTTCAGGAGAGTTGAGTCGTAAAGACTAGCTTTCATAGCCTTCACAGCTTTAGGTATTTCTCTCCTTGATCGTCTAATGGTTCCAACAATACTCGTACCATTACTTTTCAACTTCTTACCAAGTTTCACTATTGTAAAAAAGTTGTCTGTAGTCACGTTTCGCCCCTTCTTTTGAAATGGTTCCATCAACTTCATTACTACACTTTGGGGAAGAGTCTCGTCACGTCCTCTGAGATCGTCTTTTCCTAGGTAAGGAAACCCATTGCACAGAAACTTTGAGTCAATGTCCACAAGAAGCCAAAACTTAATTCCAAATTTATCTGGTTTGTTCGGCATGTACTGTAAGAATGGACACCTTGTTTTGCTTGGGAAAAACTGCTCGTCAGCCGTCAGATTTTCACCTGGAATATAAGTCAATTGACAATTTTCAATGAATTTGTTCCATACTTTTGATACTAACGCAAATTTATCAGTCTTCAAACGTTCTGATCTTGTAGTTCTGACGTCGAAACGCAAAAATCTTTGAATTTCTCGAAAACAATTCCTCCCCATTGTTTCACTGAAGAATGGTGGCCCCCACTTTTTAGACCAGAGTTCATCAAGTTCAGTGTTACTGGCTCCAAGAACACCACGAGCATACACTAAGGCAATGAATGCCTCCAGTTTTTCTAAACTTACACTCCACAATTCATTACTTAGAACACGTTTTGCTTCCGTTTCCATGCAGTGTTTGATGTGTTTCAATATAGACTCATCAATAACAAGACGCCATGCACTCGCTACACTGTCGTCAGAAACATGCCGCTTTGAATATGGAGTAGGTCCTTGATTTTCTTTCAAGATGTTGTGACAAGCCATCCTGCCAGGTGTAGTCATCCCAAACTCTCCTACAGTCCACTCCGTGATGCTGTCTGTACCTAGCAACGTATTACTTGTTCCTGGGAGGCTTGTGTTGATTCGTCCCCTCTTATTTCCAGCTTTTCGTGCTACATTTTCTGCTGCTGTAATAGAACAATTGATAACTTTCAGTTCTCGGCCTATACCAGGCATAATTGCAGTCTAAATGTTGAATTTGAGTACCAAAGTTGAAATGTTGACATCAAGATAACGTATATCATTATTGTAACTTACCTGGTTCAACAATTTGGTATTCAGCATCATCTGAATCACTGCTTTCAGAATGGACACTTGGTTGGTAGTAATCTTCGTCCGCAGCTTCTTCTTGTAGGTCCTCTACATCTGGGTCACATTCAACTTCAGACATATCATCTGGAATGTCATGCAGTAGAGTGAGTAATTCTTTATCGGCAAGGGTCGGTGGTCTACGAGCCATGGTCTGTGACAAGCTGACGAAGCTGTGGCTCCAGACTGCCGAGAGAGATTAGTGGACAGTTGTCCCAAGGTTGTGATTGGCTCACGGAGAGAGGAGGGGTGAGGGAGGCCTTGAAGGGGATTGTGAGAGCGGAAGAATGTTCGCTACTCTCAGAGGAGAGTGAACCATTAGCCCTCGTAGCCGCCTTTCAATAAATGAATAAAGAGGAAATTGAACAATGGCCGTGCATAGACTATCAGAGTTTCATTGTTTTGCTTACATTATTGCAGGGTGAATAATTATAAACAAATATTATCTCAACCAGAGGAATAAGCACATGTTCTAACACATTTTATTATGATAATCAATACAGCGGTCAAAATGACCACTTCGGCGGTTCTAGGTATACTCGTTACCTACGTCCTATCCAATGATGCAAAATTAATTACATTTAATACGGATGATTCTGACCGGTAATCAGGAAAAGTCACTGAAGCTCTTTACAATAGGACAAAAAATGTGGTCAAAATAAGGCTTTGAAAATGTGTAGCGGTCATTTTGACCACTCCGGCAGTTCTAGTGTTAAGGTACCAGTTTCAACACCTGTATATGGTGTCATCATCAGCCTAAAATTGTAACCAAGCAAAAGGACATACTAAATTGTCTTTACAATGTACACAAATGGCACAACACATGTTACAGAATTACATACTAAAGTTAAAATAATATGAAATATGTGGCACTTGTTTTCTTTACAATGCGTTATAGCATAATGGTCTTATATGGTTTTTGTGCTATTAAGATCACTGGTAATGGAACCAAGATGTGTTTAAACATAGGGTAAAAGTCTGATGTACAAATTAAAATCTTGATGAATGGGTTAAAATCATGTTCTTCTAGTGAACGTGAGGAAGAACAGTTGTTGTTGTTGTTGTTGTTGTTGTTGTTGTTGTTAAATTCTTCATATTCTTTGTATTATCGGCACATTATGAGGTGGTGGGATATACAATTAGGCCTTAGTTGCTTAGGCCGCTGTTATTCCCAGTCCAATAGGAATTGCAAAGCCTGTGACCAAAAAAAGCCTATTCAGATGAATGTAAATTTAAGATGGGGCAAGACAAACGTGTATCCTGTGTAGTAAGATATGGGGCTTAGCTTGTGCAGCGTACTTTGCAGCTTGTCGTGTTGAGAGGAGGAGTGAACTGGAACGTGCGCGTTAGCACAAACTGGTCATATGTGTTGGGGAAGGTGTTTAAGGTGGGTCAGGAGGGCGGTGAGGTAGTGGCGTGATGCGCAAGAGGGTATTTTTCATAGTATGAAAAATCGTATGCCTATTTGAAAGTTTGATGCTTTTAAAGACTCAAATTAAAAAGTCAAAGAGGAGGTTAGGTTTTTCTGAAATTTCATTGAATTAGAGTTGAAAAACTGGTCCAGGTGAATAAAACATGTTTCTATAGTGTCAAGGAGGGGGCCTTTGCTTATGTTCCTAAGAATTTCCATATCCAGATCTATAGTACAAAAGTTGGGTTGTGATTCATGAATATGTCAACCCACTGCTGAAAACCTGTTATGTTTGATGGCATTGACATGTTCCATGTATCTAATTTTAAAGTTGCATCTAGTCTGTCCAATGTATGACGATTCATAGCCACTGCATCTAAAACGGTAGACACCTGACCTTGAGAAGATATTGATTTTGTTAACTGACTTGGAATTGTGCGTACCGTGTAATCCCGAATACCACCCACCACCGAATAAGACCCGCACCCTAAATTTGAGACGGCAAAATACGAGGAAAAAAAATCAAATTACTTACATAGCCGTTTAATTTTCTTCAAATATAAATTCAAACAGGTTACAATTAATAAAATCATCATAAAAATCATAAATAAAATTGGTCCAATACTCAGATCATTCACAATTCACCGTCGTCATCTGAAGTTTCACCATAGGAACTTTTACAGTTAAAATTGAAATAATTGATACAGAGATTCAACCTATTCAATACAAATAAGAAATGTAGTGAATTACATTCTCATTTAATAATAAGTAGAAATGGTACCGGTATAGGAAATGCATTGTTTTAGGAATTCAATGTCTTTTCCTAATTTAGCGATCTTGATCTTAAGGCCCATGTAAGAGAAGGCTTTTTGTTTAGCTTGGTTAGTTTGTACATTTAAAGTTAAAAATTTCATTGTTCCGTATTGAAGAATATTACAGTTAAAATTGAAATAATTGATACAGAGATTCAACCTATTCAATACAAAAGATTAAGAAATGTAGTGAATTACATTCCCATTTAATAATAAGTAGAAATGGTACCGGTATAGGAAATGCATTGTTTTAGGAACTCGATGTCTTTTCCTAATTTAGCGATCTTGATCTTAAGGCCCATGCAAGAGAAGGCTTTTTGTTTAGCTTGGTTAGCTTGTACATTTAAAGTTAAAAATTTCATTGTTCCATATTGAAAAATATTACAGTTAAAATTGAAATAATTGATAAAGAGATTCAACCCATTCAATACAAAAGATTAAGAAATGTATTGGATTACATTCCCATTTAATAATAAGTAGAAATGGTACCGGTATAGGAAATGCATTGTTTTAGGAATTCAATGTCTTTTCCTAATTTAGCGACCTTTGATCTTAAGGCCCATGTAAGAGAAGGCTTTTGTTTAGCTTGGTTAGCTTGTACATTTAAAGTTAAAAATTTCATTGTTCCATATTGAAGAATATTACTGTTAAAATTGAAATAATTGATAAAGAGATTCAACCTATTCAATACAAAAGATTAAGAAATGTAGTGAATTACATTCCCATTTAATAATAAGTAGAAATGGTACTGGTATAGGAAATGCATTGTTTTAGGAATTCAGTGTCTTTTCCTAATTTAGCGATCTTGATCTTAAGGCCCATGTAAGAGAAGGCTTTTTGTTTAGCTTGGTTAGCTTGTACATTTAAAGTTAAAAATTTCATTGTTCCATATTGAAGAATATTACAGTTAAAATTGAAATAATTGATAAAGAGATTCAGCCTATTCAATACAAAAGATTAAGAAATGTAGTGAATTACATTCCCATTTAATAATAAGTAGAAATGGTACCGGTATAGGAAATGCATTGTTTTAGGAATTCAATATCTTTTCCTAATTTAGCGATCTTTGATGTTAAGGCCCATGTAAGAGAAATCTTTTTGTTTAGCTTGGTTAGCTTGTACATGGGCCTTAAGATCAAGATCGCTAAATTAGGAAAATACATCGAATTCCTAAAACAATGCATTTCCTGTACTGGTACCATTTCTACTTATTATTAAATGGGAATGTAATTCACTACATTTCTTAATCTTTTGTATTGAATAGGTTGAATCTCTTTATCAGTTATTTCAATTTTAACTGTAATATTCTTCAATACGGAGCAATGAAATTTTTAACTTTAAATAGGAACCTTTGTCGCTGGCATCTTTCCACAAATAGTCGTCCTCACTACCATCCACTGAATTTGAAATTCCACATTTCTTAAAGCTTTTGGACACTAGATCGTTGGGAAATCGCGTCCATGCTGTCTTGATCCAGCTGCATATTAGTCCCACTTTAGGCCTCTTCACTCATCCGGTTGGTGTTAACGCGTGATCACCATCAGACATCCATTCAGTGTACAACTGTTTCATTGCAGTTTTGAAAGGCCAGTTCACGCACACATCCAACGGTTCTAGAATAGAAGTGAGTCCTCCGGGAATTATCGCAAGATCGGTTTTTCCTTTCCTCATCATATCTTTTACGGCATCAATTGTATGTCCTCGGTAACTGTCCAACACAAGCATGTTTCGTTTTTGTAACAAAGCTCCCAGGCAACGTTGCCAAACGTCCTCAACTAACGCACTGTCCATCCAGCCAGACTCATGTGTTCTAACAATAACACCGGATGGCTAGTTTCCTTTCGGAAGTGTTTTCCTTTTCAGAATCACATATGGAGGGAGTTTGGTTCCATCCGTTAATACGCACATTACCATGCATCGTTGCTTTTCGTTACCACCTGTTCAGATGGTTACACTTTTAGAACTCTTCATATCCACTGTATTTTCTAATGGCATTTCTAAATAGACAGGTGTCTGGTCAGCATTCCCAATTTGCAACAGCAAATAAGAATTTAGCTTCCTCAAATGAATAGTGTGACGCTGAAAGGCCGTTAATTTTTCTTCATACGCCTCAGGGAGACATTATGAAATAGACGTACATCTCCGAATGCACAATCCCTTTCTCTGATGAAAGTTCCGGATCCATCCGTGGCTTGCAGTAAAACCCTATGTTTTGAGTTCTTTTGAGATCTCTAGTGCTTTCAATCGACACATTTCACTAGAAACACCATATCCTAACTCACGTATTTCTATCACAAATTTGTGGAGACGTTCTTCAATTTCCGGAAACACTGCATTCCGCCCACGGAACGCTCTGCGATCGCCATTACTTTTTAGAAGTTTTTCCTTTTTCTTCCGCCAATCACGAATACATGATTCATCAATATCGTACTTTCTGCCAACGGCACAATTTTCGTATATTTCAGCTTCGCTTACCACTTTTAAGTTTCTCACGCACAGTAAATGACCGCAGATGCCGTTTTCAATCCATCGCTTACTATCGAGACAGCACTTTCACTTGAATGTGAGCAAGGTAGACTTCCGTAACCAGCAGTCTCGACGCTCGCAAAGTACGATATCCTGCGAGATCAGCTATTCGCGCACCCAGCATGCCAGCAACACTTGTGAAACAAATGAGAATTGAGCATCCGCAGCAGCGGCTTTCATATTTACTGCATATTTACCCATATTCTATGATTTACCATATCTCATTACCTTACATTTTGTGTTTACATGCCACTGTAACCGCATTGAGAAAAAAATCTATCTTATTTTCTAGAATGCAACTAAAACACAATAAGATCTGAATGCCCATTCACATGTGGTATATTGAGTATGGTAACCATATTCAAATCTATTTCAATACTCCATGTAAATGTAGTAAATATTTACGAGAATGAACTGCTTGAATACAACCCGCACCCAAGATTTAGAATCAATATTTTGGGGAAAAAAGTGCTGATGGTATTCGGGATTATACAGTAATTTCCAAGTTCCTATTGTTGATTCTGTAGGAAATCCTGATGTTATGCTTCTTACAGATATTTACAACACTATATATGTCCTCGTTAAATGTGAAGGTGGAATAAACGGCTGGTCTAACACGTTGAGTGCCAGACCGAATTTCATAGGATTGCAGTCTAGTGCCGTGAGCTAATAACATCGAGTTACTCCCTGGTGCCAAAACGTTCACAGGCGTAACCAAGCAAATGATCGCTGAAATAGGGATGTACTTATGATATATTAAGTCAACTTATTAGGTAAAATATTACGACCCCATATGGGGTCGTATTGGTCATTACGAATTGTACACGAACACGCGCCTCCATATGGGGTCACACTAAAACAGTAGTTACTGTCCCGATGCTCGGTCATACTCACCTTTTCCTTTACAGGGACGAGTTATATGCTGTTGATTATGAGAGATGCGTTAGCCTGTTCGTACTGGAGCAGTAAAAAAGTACGATCCCCGATTTTAGGTCAGTAAATGTTTGTAAATGTCGATCTTCCGATTTTTGGCTAAGACATTTTCATATAAAATGTTATATAAAGTAGTGAAAATCATGTAAATTTGGTCAGTTGGGATGTAACGGAATATTATTATAAGAAGAATTAGTAGTTACGGAATATTGAATAAGTATATAATTTTATTTGTGTAACATTTAATTTGAGTAAGAGAACCTAGCAGCGATGATTGTGCAACATGGGAAACCAGTGACTGTATCGTTGAAGACGATCATAATTGTTGCAACAGCTGGCTTGGAAACCCGGAATACAGCGGGGATGTGTATGCTGAAAACTGTAATTCATCAATATGGATGAACGTGTGAGATTGCTATTTGCTATTTACTGGCTTGAAACTAGATACTTCGTTTACATCTTTGTCCGACTTGTTCGATATATCGTCCAGACTATCTGCACTAAGTATTTTACTGTTCAATTTACTCGTAACGACTTAAAAAAGAAAAGGAAACTCACAGCACTGCGCGCTTACATAAACAATCCGTGCGCGAGATAGACAATGACTTTGTCACCCTACAAAGCACTCTTGACATACCCATATGGGGTCGCGCCAAAACAGGAATTGAGGAATGGAAGGTGGACTATGCACGTACTTAAATAGACGACCAGCAGATGGCAGGAAGAGAACTTATACAGCTTCAAATCACATACTTACTGCGCACCCAAATGGGTTCGCACAGTTCTCGATTTAGAACGAACGTACGACCCCATATGGGGACGTGAAGTTGAAAACTTGACTACTCTTACGTACCCATATGGGGTCGCTTGGCACTCAATGTGTTAAGTCTTTCTTTTTGTAATGTTGACTTTGATCGATGTTCGAATTTATTGATAATTCGTTCTATGAATGAATTGTTGTATCCATTGGTTTTGGCTTTGGCATGGATGATGTTCAATTCTTTATTTAGGTTTTCCTTAGAAAGAGGTATTTTGAAAGCTCGGTCAATCATGCTATTAAGTGGCACACTTATGTACATGCGGGTGTGATGAGTCATACCTAATAATGGTTATTGTTTGCGTAGGTTTTCTATATATTCCATATGCTAATGAAGATGTCAGTCTACTTATCATGAGGTCTAGGAAATGGATTGTTTTTCTAGATTGAGATTCCAAAATGAATTTGATATGAGGATCGATGTTGTTTAAGTTGTTTAGAGTGGAGGTTGCATTAACGATTCTATCATCTAGGATAACCAAGGTATCATACACATACCTGGCCCAAAAACATATGTTCTCGAAGGTATTGTTGTTGTTAATTACCGTATGTTCTAGAAAATCTATATGTATCTCCGCCAAAATCTCCGAGGCCGGTGACCCCATGGCCAAACCGTCCTGTTGATAAATACAGTTGTCACAGGTGAAAAAAAATTATTGTTTCCCACCAATTTTAACACGGTCATAAAATCTTGGACCTCAAGTTTGCTTAAACCGCTGTATGTGTTTAAGTAATTTATAATGATGGGAAAAAGTTTTTTAGTATTAATACTAAGGTACATATTGGTGATAACAAATGAGTGAATGGAATGGTAGAGTTTTATTTCAAATTTATCTAGTTTCTCAGTTATAAAGTGTTCTTGACCGATTTGTTTAAAAAAAAATTTGTAGTTTTTCATAAGACATTTTTGAATAAATTGAGCTAGTTTATACAGTGGGTTGGGTCTACAATTAATAATAGGGCAGATGGGGACATCGGCCTTGTGGATTTTGGGGAGAGCTTTGGCGGTGGGCAGACTGGGGTTCATATTAGTTAATCATGTTTTTTACTGTTCTGTGAATAAAAACGATGTGTTCTTAAACGTTTGTTTCAAACGGCATTGGATCTGTTGAGTCGGATCTTTTTTAACAACAGAAAAGGAGTCATTGTTGAAATTTTTTTTAGTTTTGTCAATGTATTTGGCTTTGTCCATGATAATAGTTGTATTTCCTTTGTCTGCCTTTGTAATTATAAAGTAATTGTCTTTGATTTTCTTTTTGAGTTCGATAACTTTTTCTCATTCGGCAAAAGATGTTCTGCTAGTGTTACTATTAGCGGTTACTGTTGTATTTTTGGATGTGTGGATCTTATTTCATTTTCTTTTCACATCCAATCTTACTTCGTCTTGTAAAATTAGTTGTACCTTACTGATAGCCATTTCTGATTATGACTAAGTTGGTGGCTGCATTAATTTGGCCAGTTGTGCTTTGGACCTTTTGCTAGGATCTCGTTTTCCTCTTCTGCTAACTTTGTTTTTGACAACTTGACCACCAATGGGTGAAATCATTCGGTTAGAGTGTCGGGATTTCTAAGCTTTTTGGATGTTTTTGTGTTGATCCTATTTAACACTTTGTTCTTCAGTATTAAGCTTCTTCTCTAGTGTTAATTGTTTTTGGCTAGTGCTCTGAATAATCTATTTTCAACTTGGGTGTGAAATAGGTCCCATTGGGTTCTTGTGAGTAGGCAGGCTGCCTC
The DNA here is from genome assembly GCF_040414725.1 of Anabrus simplex. Lineage (NCBI taxonomy): Eukaryota > Metazoa > Arthropoda > Insecta > Orthoptera > Tettigoniidae > Anabrus > Anabrus simplex. The sequence goes on from NC_090265.1 coordinate 713,760,447, forward strand.
AAGGTGTGTCTCGTAAAGCTGGTTATTCAAGAAAGATTTTTTCTTGTACAATAATCTAATACGGAACATAATGAAGCTTTTAACTTTAAATAAAATCTTTCAATATCTAGATTATTATTATTATTATTATTATTATTATTATTATTATTATTATTATTATTATTATTATTATTATTTTCGTTTCAGCCATCTATGGGCTACGATTACGCAACTTCATTGCTTTCTCAAGTTCTTTCTCCTTCCTCTTTCGCCAGTATTTCTTCATCCGTTGGCTTGCTCGTGCTTGTTCTTCTGCCGAGAATACTCTATTCTTCCTCGTTTTCTAATCAGTTAGGTCCTTCACCTCCGCAACTCTGTGCCTGAAGATTTTTCTGTTTATTATTATTATTATTATTATTATTATTTCAGTTTCAATTTCTTCCCTCCAGAAAGTGGGGTGCTGTTGTGTATGAGCCTCCTCCAATTTGTCCTGTCCATCCACAGACATTCATATATACGGCGCCAGTTTACATCTCTGATTTCAAGGTCCTTGAAAATCTGCTTCTCCCAAAAATCACTTCTTCCTCTTGGTCTCTTCCCAAGAACACTGCGGTCAAAGTATGCTCGAGGAGTCCTGTTAGGATCCATCCTTTTTATGTGACCATACCATTGCAGTCTCATTCAGTTCTAGGGTTTCCTGCAGGCTTCTTTCCATTCCAAGGCGCTTATTTATTTTATTTTATCTATTTTTGTTTTTTATAGACACGAACACAGAAACTTCATTTCTGTTGCCTGAAGACTTTTTGTTTTGAAAACTTACATCCATATAGATACCAGATATATTTTGTTCAAGCTTATCTTGGAAACTAATGGAAATGCTTCACCCTAAAGTATTTGACATACAGCATGATAGAATTTGGAAGCTTCTTGTATTCTGTTGCTAGTCTATTGATGTATGGTATTGTCTGAGGACAGAACACTACCTACGTACTGGAAGTTGTCCACAGTATATAAATATCTCCTCATCTCCAATTGAATAATTTATTTCTAAAATAACATAAGTCACTTTTTGAGCCATTTTGAGTTGACAGTGAAGTTGCCTTCCATGTATGTGTACTTATAACTTTAAACATAAAAAGCAAAAGTCAGGTTGTTATTGAAAGTTTTAAATGCCCATGGAAAGTGGCTTTGAATGCAGGTACCACGCAAGTCTTTGATTTTGCACTTAACAACCCATACGTAGGTGCTTTGAAAAGTTCTCGGAATGTACTAGAATTAAGTGTCTTACCTCGGTGGAACTGCTTTTATTTTTCAATGTAGTCTCTCTGTAGACTAATGCATTTGGTCCAGCGATGTTCCAATGCCTTGATCCCATCTCGAAAATGAGATTCCTCCAGGCCTGCAAAATACCTCTCCAATTCAACTGTCAGTTCTTCCCTTGTAGAAAAATCTCCGTCCACCGAGGAAAATTTTCAGCTTCGAGAATAGATGAAAGTCTGATGGTGCCAAATCAGGTGAATAAGGTGGATGTGGCAACAATTTGTACTCCAGTTCATGAAGTTTTGCCATGGCAATAACACTTGTGTGCGGCGGAGCACTGTCCTGATGAAAGATGACCTTTTTCCTTGCCAAACCAGGCCTTGTTTCGCATATCTTTTCCTGTAGTTGGTCTAGGAGGTTTGCATAGTATTGCCCCGAAATTGTTTGGCCAGTAGGAAGATAATCTATCAGCAGAATGCCTTTTGCATCCCAGAAAACTGAGGCCATGACCTTTCCGGCCAAACGCACTGCCTTTGCTTTCGTTGGTGGTGGTGAATCAGCATGTTTCCACTGCTTTGACTGCTGTTTTGTCTCTGGGGTATAGTAGTGAACCCAAGTTTCATCTGTATTAGTCACAAACCGGCACAAAAAATCTTGTTGATTGCACTGAAAACGGGCCAGACTTTGTTCGGACATTTCCAATCTGGTGCGTTTATTGTCCAATGTCAAGAGCCGCGGCACCCATCTTGCAGATAAAATTTTTTTATACCCAATTCTTCGGTTAAAATATAATGTACCCATTCAGAAGACATCCCTACAGCTTCAGCAATCTCCCGCACTTTCAGTCGACGATCCTCCATGACCATTTTATGCACTTTTGCGATAAATTCTGGGGTCGTAACACTTTTTGGCCTCTTGGCAACAGTTGAAAATGAAGGAGCAGAGTCCCCCAGTGTGTTCTGAAAGTCGGCATGAATTTCCTTTGCTTTCATACCTTTCTTTACAAAGTATTTAATCACTGCTCGAATCTCGGTTTTTTCCATTGTCACAAATCACTACGCGGGAACAACAACAAAGAGTCGTCACTACCACACTCCTGCAGCTAGAGCACTGACGCGCCACGTGTTCACTCACAAAGTTTGTGTGATTATTGCGCAGGAACCTTGTTGCTCTAGCACTGACATCTAGCAGTGATTCAGAGAACTTTTCAAACCGTCCTCGTACATGGATGGAGTAAAAGCCTACTTGAAGTAGTGATCCCAGATTGTTCTAATATAATAGATACTACTACTACTACTACTACTACTACTACTACTACTACTACTACTACTACTACTACTGGGGCATCTCTTGAGCATAAGAGGAATTCTAGTTCGAAGCCAGTATATGCACTTCAGCCATGTTATAAATAATGATGGTGTACATGGCCTACAATGTCAACTGCATCTTATAAAAATTGTAGATCTGTTAGTTTTTCCTACCTAAAGGGTATCTCCTGAGAAAAATGGAGTATATCCCTCAAAAGAAAAGAACTAAAATATTATATGAACAAATATTGCACAACTGTCCAATGTGTAATTCAATTTTCAAAATGTTTCAGACTCTAACAATCAATTTGTAGAGAGTAATATGTTAGTTTTGTATGCACTATGCTATTAATTCAAGTATAACATTTAAGATCCTGATTTGTAGGGTTTCTATGTTTAAATATACACTGACTGACAGAGCAAATGCAACACCAAGAAGGAGTGGTCAGAACTTTATGCCAATTGCAGGGTAGACTGACGTCACTGAGGTATGCTCATGATGTGAAATGTGCCGCTGTGCTGCGCACGTAGCGAACGATAAATGGGACACGGCGTTGGCGAATGGCCCACTTCGTACCGTGATTTCTCAGCCGACAGTCATTGTAGAACGTGTTGTCGTGTGCCACAGGACACGTGTATAGCTAAGAATGCTAGGCCGCCGTCAACGGAGGCATTTCCAGCAGACAGACGACTTTACGAGGGGTATGGTGATCGGGCTGAGAAGGGCAGGTTGGTTGCTTCGTCAAATCGCAGCCGATACCCATAGGGATGTGTCCACGGTGCAGCGCCTGTGGCGAAGATGGTTGGCGCAGGGACATGTGGCACGTGCGAGGGGTCCAGGCGCAGCCCGAGTGACGTCAGCACGCGAGGATCGGCGCATCCGCCGCCAAGCGGTGGCAGCCCCGCACGCCACGTCAACCGCCATTTTTCAGCATGTGCAAGACACCCTGGCTGTTCCAATATCGACCAGAACAATTTCCTGTCGATTGGTTGAAGGAGGCCTGCACTCCCGGCGTCCGCTCAGAAGACTACCATTGACTCCACAGCATAGACGTGCACGCCTGGCATGGTGCCGGGCTAGAGCGACTTGGATGAGGGAATGGCGGAACGTCGTGTTCTCCGATGAGTCACGCTTCTGTTCTGTCAGTGATAGTCACCACAGACGAGTGTGGCGTCGGCGTGGAGAAAGGTCAAATCCGGCAGTAACTGTGGAGCGCCCTACCGCTAGACAACGCGGCATCATGGTTTGGGGTGCTATTGCGTATGATTCCACGTCACCTCTAGTGCGTATTCAAGGCACGTTAAATGCCCACCGCTACGTGCAGGATGTGCTGCGGCCGGTGGCACTCCCGTACCTTCAGGGGCTGCCCAATGCTCTGTTTCAGCAGGATAATGCCCGCCCACACACTGCTCGCATCTCCCAACAGGCTCTACGAGGTGTACAGATGCTTCCGTGGCCAGCGTACTCTCCGGATCTCTCACCAATCGAACACGTGTGGGATCTCATTGGACGCCGTTTGCAAACTCTGCCCCAGCCTCATACGGACGACCAACTGTGGCAAATGGTTGACAGAGAATGGAGAACCATCCCTCAGGACACCATCCGCACTCTTATTGACTCTGTACCTCGACGTGTTTCTGCGTGCATCGCCGCTCGCGGTGGTCCTACATCCTACTGAGTCGATGCCGTGCGCATTGTGTAACCTGCATATCGGTTTGAAATAAACATCAATTATTCGTCCGTGCCGTCTCTGTTTTTTCCCCAACTTTCATCCCTTTCGAACCACTCCTTCTTGGTGTTGCATTTGCTCTGTCAGTCAGTGTATATTAGAATGTTTTAAAAATAATTTTTTAGTTGAACCTTGTATTTATTTATTTCAGACACAGCATGTGTCAACAGTTTGTATAAATGTAAGGGAATGATTAAGAATTTTGTTTCGTACTAAACAAAAAGGCAAACCCATCTTAAATAAGACACAGAACCGCTATCAAAATAGTCAGTGTGTTTATGATAACAGTACTCTTTTAAGAAGGTTTTATGTAACTTCTGAAAAGTCATTGTTCATCATTGATTTATGTTGTTTCTGAAATAAACTATTCAGTTCTTCAATTCTACTCATCACCAAGCCAAATGCCTTGGTTTTGCTGATTTTAAGACCTAAGGCTGTAAAATTTTCATGCCAAAGATGTAGTCTAGCTTGTACTTCCACTTCCGTCTCACCCCATACCATTACATCATCAGCAAAAACCCAGGCATTACTTGTTGGATCCTTCCTTATAACTGCTTTTAAAACTTTATCCATTATAATGTGGAGAGAAGTTGTGAAAGACAAGCAACTTGATATTCCATCCTGGACCTGCACACAACTCTTGGTTTTGTTATATAATCGTTGTACTCATGCTATGATATCACCAGGCACTTTCTTATGTCTCAAACATTTCCATATGTGCCTGTGTGGTACAGTCGCAATCACAAGAATTCCGAGTTGGAAAGGAAACAGGTAACGTTTGGGCAAAGATTTTGGCCAACCCTGAGGATGAAGGAGAAGTAACCAAGACATCACCACATGTGTTCATCTGCTAGGAGGTGTGGCTTGCGACATTGTGCATACAGAAGCCACTCTCAACTCCATTTTTTTAGGAACTGATTAAGATGTTTCTATGGTTAAACATTCTGGCTATACTAGCATTTCCTAATCAAGGCAAAGAATTAATTAACTGCAATTTAATTGTGATGAAGTGTGATGATGTAATCCCACCCCAATATATGGCATTTAATTATTTGATCAGTGCTGACAATAATTTCACAGGAACGGTTTTCCAAGCGCCCTTGTGTCTCTGATAATCATAATTATTTAATGCCAGGTTAGTTTTATGCTGGTTTTTTAGGATAACAAGTAGTAGTAGTAGTAGTAGTAGTAGTAGTAGTAGTAGTAGTAGTAGTAGTAGTCTTCTACAGTTCTTCTACATTCTCTGCTATTACCACTATTGCAAGGTCATCTGCATAACCAATAGATGTTGTCCCTTTTGTCAGCTGCAGTAGTAGTAGTAGTAGTAGTAGTAGTAGTTTTTTTTTGTTATGGCAGGGGAAAATCTTTTAAAGACACCACTCTGTGTGGGAGTTGGATTTCCACCAACTAAAAACCCCTGCCCTCTTCACTCAGACCATTCTGGAACTCCTTGTCGGCATGACATCAGAATGGAGTGATGTATGTTATTAAGTTCTTTCTTTCTTTCTCTTCTTTCTCCTTCATCCCCATAATGCTTGTCGCCATTGCCTTTACTGTGTTCCAGGCAAACGGGCTCTCTAACATAATCTGAACCAGATTCCCTGGCGTGAGTTGTCGGCCAAGTTGTTGGCAGGCTTTTCTTCGTTCTTCTTCCCATCGAACACAGTAGAAAAAGGTGTGTTCTACTGTATCCCTTTCAGAACAGTACCAACAACCATCTCCCTGCGTCTTTCCCATCTTCATGGTGTATACGCCGAATCTTCCATGTCCTGTCAGGATCTGCGACAGATAGTAATCTACCTGCCGATGTCTACATTTAAGCCAGTCTCCTATGTTGGGTATTAGCTTTTTTATCCATTGGCCAACATCGGTTGTGCCATCCCATCGGTCTTGCCAGTCTAGTAAGAGTTGGTTCCTCGAGGCTTTCTTTTCTTCAGCAGATATAGTCGCACCCCTTTCATGCCAAAGTTTTTCTCTACAACGAGGAGGTCAATGGGATTACTGGCAGCTACAACTTGTAAAGCTGCTGTCGAAACAGTTCGATATGCACAGGTAACTCTGAGCAGCATTTTCCTCTGTACTCTTTCCATAGCCCTTCGGTGAATCTTCCTCCTGAGTGCATTGTGCCATATAGGTGCAGCATAAAGTAAAATGGAATATACTGCAGAGCACATAATCTGTCTCTTAACTGTTCTTGGTCCCCCGATGTTAGGCATAAGTCTGGCTAATGCCGATGCCTTCTTCTCTGCCTTTTGGGTTACTGCCTTCACATGTGCACCAAATGTGCAATTCCTGTCAATAAGAACCCCAAGGTATCGTACAGACTTTCCTGGGATAATCACTGTATCATTTAATAAGAAACGGACATTTTTCCAATTCCTGGAACCTTTCAAAATTACAGCCTCAGTCTTATGTGGAGCCAATCTCAACTTATTATTTACCATCCAAAGGTTAACTCGTCTCAGTGATTCATTTACTCGGAAGGTCAGTTCTTCTACATTCTCTGCTATTACCACTATTGCAAGGTCATCTGCATAACCAATAGATGTTGGCCCTTTTGTCAGCTGCAGGCGTAAGACACCATCATATAGAATGTTCCACAAGGTGGGTCCTAGGACAGATCCCTGTGGAATGCCAGCATTCATTTCAAGATCTTCTAAATCATGAAATCGTATTCTTCGTCCTTTGAAGTACTTAATGATTATTTGTTGTAGATACTGAGAAATGTTCATCCTACGAAGTTCTCTCAAAATAATGCTCCAAGAAGCAGTGTTAAAAGCATTTTTGACATCTAGCGATATCAAGGCAGCCCATTTCTCACTGCTTTCTGCCTGTATTTGAATCACCCTCTCAATAGCTTGGGTTGTGGTTCTACCCTTTCTAAATCCAAACTGGTTCGAAGAAAGTCCTCCCTGTTGTTCAAGTTCTTTCTCCAGTCTAGTTTTAATCAATCCTTCGTAAAGTTTGCTCAAGGTGTTTAATAAGCACAGTGGCCTGTATGCTGATGGATCTAATGATAGTTTCCCTGCCTTCATTAACAGAGCTTGGCTACTTTACACTCATCGGGGAATTCAAGCTTTTTTAATAAATCATTGAAGACTGATAAGATCCAACCAGGTGCCACCTCAACTGCATACTTGATGGCTTCTGGTGGGATTCCATCTACACCTGGTGCCTTACCAGTCTTCATATTGCGTGCTACCTCTTGTAACTCAATCACAGTGAACGGTTCTGCAACACAAAAATCTGATTCCGTTTCAAGTCTGTCATTAGTACAAGGGAACAACTCCATTGCTATGGCTTTCCTTCTATCAGCTGGGAGCTGAACTGGTACCCTGTTGATTATTCGACCGGTCACTATCTTATATCCCGCTCCCCAGATATCACTGTCTAGATCTTCGCATAGCTTTTGCCAGAGATTTCTCTTAGAATCCTTTATTAGCTTTATTAGTTGCCTCTTTGATGCCTTATAGTCAGCTTCTAATGGTATTAAGTTGACCTGGCTGATTTTTTTCCTAGATCTTGTAAGAATTTGTCTCTTGCAATTGCAGTCTTTCCTTTGCATGTCTATTTCATTGTTCCACCAGTAAGGGACTCGTGTTTTATATTTTGTTGATCCCCTCAATCGGCTGGTCCTACAAGCATCTTTAAGAGCAGCAGTTACATCTTTTAGAGTATGTTGCACTGTATCTACAGTTTGTGACATCCACTCGATTGCAATTTTAAAGGTTTCCCAATTATAGTTCCACACCGTTTTCGTGATATCATTAAGCTTCTTTGATCCCTTAACTTGAAAGTAAATAAAACGATGGTCGTTGAGAGATTCATCTTCCATAACTTCCCAGTCAACAATGAATGATGCTATACCCTGCGTTGAGCAGGTGACGTCTATGAAAGACTCTGAGTTCCCTCTGGAAAAAGTTGGTAAGATTCCAGTGTTATGAACCACCAAGTCTAGGGTCACTATCCATTCTGCCCAATATTCTCCCCTACGATCTGCAGTTGGTGCCCCCCACAGAGGCGACTTGACATTTAGGTCTCCGAGAATTATAGATTCAATACCTGACGCCATGCAGTCCTGAACTATTGCATCTACTTCAGCTTTGAAAATATCAAAAGGGATGTTAGGAGAGATATAGCAACAATAAATCTGATATTGCTGAAGTTGAATACACAAATATCCTTCTTCTGCCCTTATGCTTAGCACCTCATACTTATCATTTAAAAAATATGCAGCTACATCACATCTTTTGTCCGTGAACCAACCACCTTCGGCTACTCGCCTTCTGTTTGGCTCGCTAACAAGCACTAAGTCTACTTTCTTTTCCAAGGCTGTCGCATACATGATGTCATGACTGTCGGATTTCCTCATGAGATTCGCCTGCAGTATGTCCATTATTGGTCGTTTAAATTCAACTTCCTTGCCTCTAATATTAGCTTCCTGTAAGTAGGGCATTTCATTTGATCTGAGCGGTGGCCCTCCACTTGGCACATGGTTTAAAACGAAATTTTCCCACAATCCTTCGCCAAATGGCCTTCTTGTCCACAATTTAGACAGCTCCGTGACCGGTCATCCTTAACGTCGCAGTGTGGCGCTTTATGTCCAAATCCAAGACATTTAAAACACCTTGCAACTGTAACTTTTTCCTTCACCATACAGGTTGCCCATCCCACATTTATTTTCTTTTTCTTTAACAGTATTTTTGATGGTTCCGTTGGCAATATTACGGTAGCATTCAGATTTCCGAACCTCCCCGGTCTTACGGACGTAATATTGATCTGAGATTCTTCGACAGCAGCTTCTAAGGAGAGTGCTGCTCTGAGATAGTTTTCATTTAAATCCGGATCCATACCGTACACTAGAATTGTTGTCTCCTTCCTTTTTGTTGAAACCTCTATTCCCTTGACGTTTTTAGTTATCTCACGTTGTAATACGTCAGCCTTTCCTTTGCCTTCTACAGTAAGTATAAGGTCATCCTTTGCTGTTTTCCTTATTCGTTTTATTTTAACGCCAATTTTTTCGATGTTTACTCCTTCCCTTACTGTTTTAAGCAATTCGGCGTACGTTTTTCCCGCAGCTTTGCACGTAACTGTTTCCGAGTATTGTCATTTAAGGATTTCTTTTCGATGTTAATCCCACAGAAACAGCCTGTTTTACCTGCGTTTTACCCGATTCCAAGCACCCTATTTCAATCACTCTTACAAAACATCCATTCCAAGATTTTCCTTATATAATTCTGATCAAGTGTATCCGGGATAGTTATCAGCACCTTCTTTCTTGCATGAGTCTCAATTATCTCTCTCCAGTGGGTGAGACATGAATACAGGCTCTGCAGGTCATTTACTCCATCTTGATTAAATGAATATGGTATTACATATACATATCGCAGCTTCTCCCGCTCTCCTCCTCGACTCGTGTAGGTTTGCGTAACAGTGCGCAGGAATTCCGTCTTACCTTCCTCCAGATTAGAGTTCAGCAAGTCAGAGATTTCTGTATGCATATTCTTCATGCTTCTCATAATTCCATCCTCCTCTGTAAGATGTTTGGGATTTACAACCATTGATATATCCCAATCAGTCAATTTGCCTATATTTCCGGAGATGACGTGCGTGTTACTGTAAACACAGTCAGGCCATTCCTTATTCAATAGCTTCGCAAACTCGTTAAAGCACGTAGCTTCCAAGAGGGTCTGCTCTATATCTAGCACTCTGTCACTGAATTGCGCCTGTGTCCCAGCATCACGGGTTATTTTCTTACTGGAGGTAGTGCCCTGTTCCAAATCACTCCTAGCCTTTGGATCTTCATTCACATCAAATTGTTCCCATTCCCACGAACAACTACGGATTATTTCTGCCATTTGTCCCATTTCTTTAATAACTTTCTTTATCTCCGCTTTGGTATTGGGAGTCATCTTAACTAATGCTAATAAGTCTTCACTATGCTTGACTAACTTATCAATTTCTAGTCGCATCTCTTCTAATCCTACTCTTTGGTTTATAGTCTTCGTACTCTGGACAAAAGGAGTGATAGTTCCTATCTTTAAGAAAGGGGGTAGAAAGAAGAGTGAAAATTACTGAGGCATTACCCTCCTATCACATGGGCTTATAATCTTGGAAAAGATCATTGAAGCCAGAGTAGGGGATATACTAGAGCCTATCTTAGAAGAGGAACAACATGGCTTTAAAACTGGAAGAAGCACAACAGATCTGATATTTGCTTTGAGGATGTTGGCAGAGAAACACTGGGAAAGAGGAAAAGAATTATTGTGTTTATGGACCTTGAAAAGGCGTATGATAATGTTCCTAGATCAACTATTTGGAAAAGTCTTAGAAAACGTGGTGTACCGGAGTACCTATATACTAATTGCAGGAGCTGTGTCAGAATTGGAGATGGTCACTCTGAATGGTTCAGTACAACTAAAGGAGTACAACAGGAAAGTGCCTTATCACCTCTTCTATTCATAGCAGTTATGGATACCATTTTAAAGGAACTAAAAGGAAAAGGTAATAAAGATCTTCAGGCTCTGGTGTTTGCAGATGATGTGGCAATATGGGATGAAACAGAGAAGGGAGTGCAAAATAATCTGAATGCATGGTGTAAGAAGTTTGATGATTATATCTCAATCACTATTGATCTAGCTGCCTCTGTGGATCCTTGATAGAGTGTCAGCCTCCGAATCCCAAGATAGCGGGTTCAAACCCGGCAGAGGTAGTTGGATTTTTGAAGGGCGGAAAAAAATCCATTCGACACTCCATGTCGTACGATGTCGGCATGTAAAAGATCTCTGGTGATACATTTGGTATTTACCCGACAAAATTAATTAAATCTCAGCCATAGACGCCCAAGAGAGATCCGGTTTACTCTGTCTGCCATCTAGCGGACCTAGAGTAAAACAGAACGTTGAAATTGACGAGCAGACAGCCAGATGGCATCAAATCGAAATGTCTGCACACGGTAGCTGAGGCCATACGATTATTATTATTATTATTATTATTATTATTATTATTATTATTATTATTATTATTATTATTATTATTATTACTGATCTGCATTTAGAGCAGTCGCCCAGGTGGCAGATTCTTTATCTGTTGTTTTCCTAGACTTTTCTTAAATGATCCAAAGAAATTGGAAAATTATCAAACATTTCCCTTGGTAAGTTATTCCAATCCCTAACTCCCCTTCCTATAAACGAATATTTGCCCCAATTTGTCCTCTTGAATTCCAACTTTATCTTCATATTGTGATCTTTCCTACTTTTAAAAATACCACTCAAACTTATTCATCTACTGATGTCCTCCCACGCCATCTCTCCATTGACAGCTCGGAACATACCATTTAATCGAAACAAGCTCGTCTCCTTTCTCCCAAGTCTTCCCAGCCCAAACTTTGCAACATTTTTGTAACGCTACTCTTTTGTCGAAAATCACCCAGAACAAATCGAGCTGCTTTTCTTTGGATTTTTTCCAGTTCTTGAATCAATTAATCCTGGTGAGGGTCCCATACACTGGAACCATACTCTAGTTGGGGTCTTACCAGAGACTTTTATGCCCTCTCCTTTACATCCTTACTACAACCCCTAAATATCCTCATGACCATGTGCACAGATCTGTACCCTTTATTAACAATCATTCCCTTTATTAACAATCATATTTATGTGATTACCCCAATGAAGGCCTTTTCTTATATTAACACCTAGGTACCTACAATGATCCCCAAAATGAACTTTCACCCCATCAACACAGTAATTAAAACTGAGAGGACTTTTCCCATTTGTGAAACTCACCACCTGACTTTTAACACCATTTATCATCATACCGTTGCCCTCCGTCCATCTCACAACACTATCGAGGTCACCCTGCAGCTGCTCGCAATCTTGGAACTTATTTATTACTCTGTACAGAATGCAACATAAAAATACAGGACCACCAAGTTGAAGTAGTACACCAATTCAGTTATTTAGGAAGCGTAATGGCTAGTAATAACAGAGCTGAGATAGAAATAACAAACAGAGTAACCAAAGGCTCTAACATTTACAGTATCGTTGGACACCTACTATGGGATGAGAAGGTCCCACAAAGAACAAAAATTAGCCTGTACAAGTCATATTTCATTCCCATCCTTACATATGCTCTGGAAACCTGCACACTAACACCAAAGGATTGTAGTAGTATTCAAGCCTGTGAAATGAAATTTCTTAGAACTGCCCTCCAAAAGACCCGACTAGATCATGTGAAAAATTATGAGATCTGATCTAACTTAGGTCTAAATGAATCGATGGAGGAAAGACTTAGGTCATCTAGACTTAAATGGTTTGGGCATGTTAAACGAATGAATAGCACAAGGTTACCATGTGCTTATTTGGAAAAGACAATAACAGGTAGAAGACCAGCTGGAAGACCAAGAGAAAGATGGATGGACCAACCGAGGGAAGACGTGGAGAGAAGAGGATGGAATTGGGAATCTGTCTTGGACAACGGAATGTTTTTGAATAGGCAACTTTGGAGGACGCTCGTTTTCAAACACCCTACCTGGCTCGTTGGAGGGGCAAACCGATGACGACTATACAAGCTAATGGTATTGAATAGGTGGGTCTTTCTCTACCCTTTGATGGTGTTCTGCTAAGTTATTAAGGAAGCTGGGCTTTCCCTCTTTTGAGCATCCTACCTGTGGGGAATTGGATCACTTTTTCCCCCTCCTAAGTTCACAGATAGCTGTACCTACCAAAACCTTCTTTAGAGTGCCCCATTCGTCATCCACCAATTTATTCTCTCGGTAACAAACTGCAGACACCTTCCCTGAATTCTTCCTTTACACTTTGCTCAGTAAGTTGCCAATTCTTTTTATTTTTGGGACTCTTTTGTTACAGACTCTCGAAGGTCTTTTCTCTGTAAACTGCAACCAGCAGCCTATGATCTCCACCAAGGTCTTCACTTGGCATGACCTTGACATTATTCACATTCTTCCATACATTTTTATCTATCAGATATTATCTATCATCCCAGCTATATCTTATTCTTGAACCAAGTGTTACCACTATCAGGTTGTTTCTCATGCGTAGATCTAGCATATATTCTCCTTCATTTCTGTTTCTCATTCCATGAGGTCCCAGTGTGGATTCATATACGGTGCACTGTGAGCCAACTTGTGAATTAAAATCACCCATTTCAAAAAGATTTCCATACTTGATGTGTTCTGCTAAGTTATTAACCTTTAGTGGAAATTTTTTTTCCTTGTGTAGCACTGCACCAGTCGTATTTTTTTCCTTCGAAAAAGCTGTATAGTTACAGTGAAGGTATAATGAAGATACAAAGTCTGACTCACAACATTATGAATTAATTTATCACTCTAGATACACACTATAAGCAATAAACATGTAGTTGAAAGACAGTTTGCCCCTTTCCTATTTATATTTCTTCTCCGTGTGGTACTTCTCGAAGCATTCATTTGTATTTTTTCTCTTGCATAGCAGTTAGTTTCATCAACAATTTGTTGTACCAATTCTTCTGTAAAAAAATTTAACGGGAGTAGATGGTTTCTTACCTGCGAGAGGTGAGAAACCACTAATCAAAGTGTGTGGTTTCTTTACAAAGTTCGGATCAGATGAAGTAGCATTACCCTGTCTGTGTGCCACCAATTTCACAGTTGATCAATATAAACAGCAGCTTGTTCTTTGTTTACCTGTAAAACTTGTAAACAACGTTTTAACACATCTAGAAGGCTGTGACATTCCTAAAGGTTCTATACAATAACTATAGATAACAGCAGCACACATAATTGCTTCACATGAGTATACCTTTACTGGGGAAACAGGTGACGGGTATATCCCAACATACGTTCAGAACAGGAAATTGGGATGTTGGCAAATGTCCGACAGTCGTCCACTGAGGGTTAAGGAAGTTGGGCTTTTCCTCTTCTGAGCATCCTACCTGGGGGCGGTAGAATAACACCGCCTGTCATAAGAGGTGACTAAATGTGGCCCCAGGGGCTCTGAACTTGGGGGGAGCATGGGTTGGCAACCACGAGGCCTTCAGTTGAGTCCTGGCATTTCTTCCACTTGCTTTTGTCAGGCTCCTCACTTTAATCTGTCCTATCCAACGTCCCTTGGTTAACTCTTGTTCTTTTTTCAACTCTGACAGCATTAGAACACTCGAGGCCTAGGGAGTCTTTCATTTTCATGCCCTTCGTGGCCCTTGTCTTTCTTTGGCCGACACCTCCATTTTTCGAAGTGTCGGATCCCTTCCATTTTTTCTCTCTGATTAATGTTATATAGAGGATAGTTGCCTAGTTGTACTTCTTCTTAATACAATAATCACCACGAATCACTCCTACCTGTGAGGCATAGACTTGGATCACATTGTATTTTTTTTTCCTCCTACGTTCATAGATAGGTTAATTATCCTTTCAATAACAAACTCAAATTGACTACAAGCACCTATGTCTTTGTGTAGTAAAAATCCCATTGCATTCTTAGACTCTACTTCACTTCCTAACCGGTGGAGACCAATCTGATATTTATTTTCCCAGCTTTCTTCCACCTTGTTTCACTCAACGTCATAATCTGAAGTTTCCTCCTTTCCATGAGGTCAATCAGCTCTTTAGTTTTGTCAATGTTAGGATCTTTAATGTTCCCACTCTGATACCTTGTCTTTGTTTGGTTCAGGTAGCTGGTGTAACATCAGGCTGTAAGCCATCATTTGCACCAAACTGATGTTCCTGTTTTGAATTCCTACATCCAAGGCTCGTATTATTCTTGAAATAATCCCTTTTCGATCTGCTGAACTTAACACAGAGGGAGATTTTATTTCAGGGTTTTCTCCATTAGCCTTTGGTGTCCAGTCACCTCAACCTACAAGGTAGCAGGTTGTACTCATATTAATTCGTGAATACAGCGCTGCTTCTTCTGCCATCTCCACTATACTAAAGGAAAAAAAAAAAAAAAAGAATTGAATTCCTGCACAATACAGGCTTACTGCACTATGCTTTGGGAGGATTTATACATTGCTATATCTGTAATGAAATATTGCTGAGAATATAATAATATTAATGCGGGTCTTATACAGACTAATATATTTTTGGGGCAACAATGGGAGGAATTCGGAGGTACATTTAAGCAAAAAAAATACACAGTGTTCATAACAATTTCATCCACACATGCAAAGGTCAAAAAAGAAATTTCATCATGTAGTGTACATACCTTCTCCTCATTGTTGCTAATCATGACAAATCTTCATAAGTGTTGTCTGGTTATCATTACACTCCAGAATGCATGTATATGACATTCAGCTATGCCGACCCTATGTGGTTGAGAAGGCACTTGAAAACAAATGAAAACAGAGGCACTAAGCCTTTCCACTCATAATGAAACATTTATTTTGCTTATTTAATATTCAGGATCTTTTGTCAGCTCAGTATGGCTAGGCTCACTAGTGTGACCTACGTTCGTGAACTTTTACTCTGGAATCTCTCTCTTCATGATTTATATTCTAATGCATGATTTGATTCGCCGATAATGTATGCAGTCTTTACGGGTAATGTAACCTTTATATTGGACATACAGCATTTTACTTGCAATAATAACTTTTTCCACTAATATGGTTATATAATGCGCAGAGGCATTTTATAATACCAGTATTCTATCCAGACCTAAATTATTCTGGTATTCGGTCTCTGATCATGATCAGTGATGCCTATCAGTCTAAGTAGAAGATAATGACTGTTATAGTTCATTAACAATCCTTGTAATAAGCTTTAGGCCTATTACCAAAACCCAAATTTTGATAACCTATTAATTGCTGAAAACCGACCTATAAATTGTCCTAAATATCGTCAAAAAATGTCTTAAAATTTGTGACAAAATGACCCTAAAATATGAAGGAATATATATATCTAAAGTAGTAAATATGTGTATTGTTTACGTTACCTTTTACTCACAATGGAGTTAATACAGTTAAAGCGTTATCAAATAATAATAAACACATAAACAAGTGAAAGAATAATATTTGTCTTTTAAAACAAAATGCAGTTCTTACAAGCAACCAACTGAGCTTCCATATGTCATCATTATTAGGATATTATGTAATCCCTGCAATCCACTGATATTCTGGGTACCATGTGCTCATTGCAACCCACATATTGCTGAATCTTTTATCTATTGCCCTTTTCACTTCGCATATTTCTCAGTGAGGTATCTGACCATGTAGAGAAAAAATATCCTTGCCAAAATGTGAAACAATACTCCTTCAAATAACAGCTTTAGGTGGCTTTATCATTGGTATTCTAATACTTGAAGTGAATCACACACAAATAAAGCAAATTCGCACATTGTAAAGCGAAACCAACAAGCACGTATTTGTATGTTAGTGCTTGGACACTTCAGCAACCTGACTGAAATATGAATTTGTACCTACTACTCTAGGGATGTGGATTTCCAAAGAGTTTGGATAACAGTTGCAGAAGGCTACTTTATTTCACAGTTTTTGACATTTTGATGTTTGGAGTGTTGGCCATTTATTGAAACTTCAACAATGTAGAGATATCGTAGGTAATAAATTTCATATTATTCCGTTTTGAAGAACAATATAACGTAAAAACAAAAGCTAAAGGTTTCCACCTATTCAATACTATTTATTGTAACCTGAAACAAGTTACATATGAGTCATCCAGTTGCAAAACCCGTTATGTGCAGACAAACAAATTTTTCAGGAAGTGCAAAAACTGTCATTTGTTATGCAACAAAGATAAGAGGTTGAAATTTTGTAATTAAACAGTAAGCATTCATCTTCATCATTCTGAAAAATCTCCAGAAAATTTAACATATAGAACCCATGTTTTTTGCAAAAAAACATTTGGACATAATGAGTTTTGCAGCAGTTTTGTGGAGATAAAAGATATGTGCAGCAGTATATGGAATACAGTGTGCAGATTTATGGTGAAAGTGTTTTATTATCTACATTTGAAAGCATTACACTATGAAAATAGCATGAATGGAAATATTTTTAGGTTAGGATATAATGTTTTGATATCTAATCCCTGCTCTTTGATTTAATGATATATCAAGAAATCATCACTCATTTAACTTTAACTTTTTGTACAGTTATATTAACAATCTGTTATTGTCCTCACAAAATCTCCCACATCAATGTCACAGTCTGGCATTTCACTGTTTAAATTTGGCCGCTGGTAAAACAGTGCCTTGTAGAACGTGAGGTCATCGTTCCTTATCCACTCTTTCCCGAAATGTTTGGTCAGCAATGTGTGCAGGTCGTTGGGCTTTTCTTTCTTAAGGGGAACCCCTTCCTCTACTGGTAGCAGAAAAGGGTTTCCTATGATTCAATATGCTTTTTGCTTCCACCACAATCGCTGTAATAGTTTACTTCACCTCTTATCACACAGTTTCCTGATTTTGTTCGTGTACGTAAGATCCTTTAACAGGGTTCTGGGACATAGCGAGCTTTGCTGCAGAACACACGCTGGACAACTTCTGCAGCAGTTCCGTTATTTGTCACCTTTAAACATATGGATTAAATGGCCTTTGCTCACGTAGTACATTACTGGATTGTGTATTTTGAAGAGCTGCATAAATGGCGGTGATAACTGTTTCTGAGAAAAAAATGGACATAATGGGTTTTGCAACTGGACGACTCATATTTCATGAAACTAGTTTCATGCACTTCACAAAAGACCAGGTGAAACACTTAAAATACTAGCACTTGAAGAATCTTCTAGAATTGAGTTCAGCTGAAACAAGTATGAAGTGCATTCTTCAAATTGGAAGAAAACTGAGAATTTACACAAGACATGACATGCCATTGTGATGAGTGTTTAACATCCAAATCTTTACTTGACTTGCACTGATTTCAACAACACAAGCTTGCTTCATAAATTTTATCTATAATTCATATCTTGTCTTAACTTTTATTGATTTTGACTGATGATGGTCTCTAGCACGACCGAAACTAGTTTCAACAAATATATGTAACTTTTTTAAGGTTAAAATAAATAGTATTGAATAGTTGGAAACCTTTAGCTTTTGTTTTACACTAATATACAGATATATTGAGTACCAATGTAAACACATAAAAATGACAAAATAGTAGTGTATAACAAAGAAAAATTACTTTAAAACAATAAATTAATGTAATGACTTGTGGAAAATTACCGAATAATGGGTCAAAATTGAAAAAAAATTATGTGAAAGTAAAACAATGACAAAAATGTCAAAAATGACTTAATAAATGCTCATTTCTGTATTCAGGGGGCCATGATCAGGATGTATATGATATATAAGTTAGCACTGTGTCTGTTACACAGTGTCAAAATCCAGGCCCTGATTATTACGTACAGCTCACACACTCATTCTATCCTCCCTTTGTACTGTATGTTTGTTTTTAAAAAGGTGCACAAATGGATAGCTAAGGTACAATTTCTCGCATAGTAACATCCGGCCGCTGCTCACTGATGGAACCTGGAGCCCCACACGCTACTCTGTATTCTACCTCACACGAATGGATGGCGCATTGGATGTGTGGG
Source organism: Anabrus simplex (assembly GCF_040414725.1). NCBI lineage: Eukaryota > Metazoa > Arthropoda > Insecta > Orthoptera > Tettigoniidae > Anabrus > Anabrus simplex. The sequence goes on from NC_090265.1 coordinate 713,779,253, forward strand.
ACTTGCTACAGCAGCAGAAAGAAGCCGTCCTCAGTATCAAGGTACAGTGCTCTAACATTGAAATGGATGGGAGGGTAGAGTACGTCCCCACTTGCCCTGGGGATCTCTACTTGGCAATTCTTCCACTTACACTCACCTCTATATGACCTCCCTTGGTCAACTCTTTTTCTCCTCTGACTGCAACAATATTAGGATTGTGAGGCTTGGGGAGGCATTTACTTTTCATGCTATTTTTTATGGCCCTTCCCTCTCTTTTCCTATCACTCACTCACTCACTCACTCACTCACTCACTCACTCACTCACTCACTCACTCACTCACTCACTCACTCACTCACTCACTCACTCACTCACTCAGAAATATTATATTTTAGACCAGGTAGGACTGAAATAAGAATGTCCTTAGTTTAAAATTATTAATAGTTGATGGGTACTTCATTTTATGAGGTAGTTCATTATATATTTTAGCCAAGGAATTCTTCAGACTCTTTGTTTCATAAGTTATATTCATAAGGATATAATAGTATAAGCTGGCACAGTATTAAATGTGCACGATGGCGGCCATGAGCAACTCTCTGATACCCTGAGACAATAGGATGATATCACCCAATGTCCCAGGACCCAAAAGTATCTAGTGTAACATTTCATGTTGTTGAGTAGCGTACCTTTTTTTGGATAACTGGCTGCTACATAGCCTACTTTCCTATAAAAGTGTGTTGACCTAACAGTTTTAATAACCAACATTGCAGGCTTTTCTTTTTCATAACTGTATGAGTTTGAATGAGTCCTCACCCTTATGTGGGATCATGCTAGTAATCAGACTGACTAAGTATGCTACCTTTACTATGACAGCAGGACAAGAATTTATACAAACAGTGCAGGGAGTGTTACATAGTCTTCTCGTAAGAGTATTTTAGAAAGCCTTCTTATGAACACGAAATGATATTTTGCATGCTAAAGCATCTGATTTCTGACTGAGTATGCTGCTTCTACCATGACAGCATGAGAAGAATATTACAGTATAAAATAGTAGGATCTTTACATTAGTTCCAGATCAGTGAAGGCATTTAGGAGGAGGGGAAGCGTATGGTGCCACGTGGCAGGTGATTTGAAAACTAGGGTGGCGATAGCACGGGAGCTGAATAAGGCTCGACAACCTGACAGAGTGGGTGCCTACCCTACTGAAACCGTCACTGGCTAAATTTAACCTCAACCTAGACAACGGATCTCTTTGTCAATCTCTTCTCTCTTGAATTCTAGACTCTCTCAGGGTCAGGTAGGATCAAGGACTGGGTAGGTTGCGGACTATAAGTTAATGCAGACTGATGATAATGGTATACACAGCCAGACACATGCAAAAATGTTTCATGCAATGCCACATAAGTAATGTCAGTATCAGGCAAGAGGAATGAGGTAAATTGCATCATGAATATAAGTACATTCAGTATGCTAAAATTTGTCACCTTGGTCTAATTTATACAAAATCAGGCAAAGTGTGGATGGACATTGGGTTGACCATCAGAATCACAAAGGAATTTTTTAATCTGGAGAGATAAGTCTCATGGGTGCCTTACAATTGGCGCCAACTATGCATTGTTAAAATGATAAATGATGACTGCAGTATTCCGAGACTCCATCACAAAATAAAAGAAAAAAATCTACATCGCTTTTCCAGGACATTAAGCTGCGTTTACAGTAGAAATCAAACACATGTCTGAAGGACTACTCGAATGACAGAATTAAATAATATTTGTTCTGGAATACATCTCACTCCAAGTATCAATAACTATTTACAACATTAATGCTTATCCATTCCTTTTGCGGTTACAACTCATTTCTTATATACTTTATTTAAGATAAGTGCATTTTGTGCATATGTCCTCTTTGCATGAACTGCTAAAGAAGATGATTAGCCATCAGATGTAAATAAAAGGAAAAAAAATTCTAACTGAAAGAGATTGGACAATCAACATCGCATCAATGTCATCATAGCATTTGGGAACAGTTCGCACCAATGGCAATTCTAGACACAGATAAGATTCACAGTTGTTGCCAAGGAAACGAATAAACAATATGAACTGTGGTCCATTCATAGTGCCAAATCTCAAAAGAAAGATATTTACATGGTGGTGGTGGTGGTGGTGATCATTGTTTTAAGAGGAAGTACAACTGGGCAACCATCCTCTATTAACACTAATCAGATCCCAAAATGGAAGGGGTCCGACACTTCGAAAAATGAAGGTATCAGTCACAGGAAGACAAGGGCTACCAAGGGCGTGAAAATGAAAGACTCCCTAGGTCTCCATACGTAATACCGTCGGGGTTGGAAAAGAACACGAGTTGACCAAGAGAGGTCAGAAAGGATAGATGAAAGTGAGGAGCCTGGCACAAGTAAGTGGAAGCAATGCCAGAACTCAGCTAAGGGCCCCGTGGTCGCCAACCCATGCTCCAAAGTTCAGAGCTCCTGGGGCTCCTTTTAGTCACCTCTTACGATAGGCAGGGGATACCGTGGATGTTATTCTACCGCCCTCACCCACAGGGGGATATGTACATGGTATGGCAAGAGTGCCCTGTGAAGAAAATAATAGGGCATGGATATACATATCATAATACTTGCAATCCAATACGAGGGCAGGTAAACAAACACACAAGCGGTGGGAATTGTTTGCGCATTGTGAGCCAAGTTATTGGTATGAAAACATGGCCACTACAATTGATGCTCCTGCCAAATGCGAGCTGCAAGTTCCTTCAAGCAAAAGGGAGTAGTGCACCTGACATTCACCGACGAATGAGTAGGGTATATGGTCCAAACTGTATGAGTGATGGTGTTGTGCGTGAATGGTGCAGGAAGTTTAAAGAAGGCCGGACCGATGTTCACGATGAAGGGGGCAAGGACGCAAATCTGTCACTACTAATGACATTGTCGTAATCTATGATCTTCATATCTGTATTGACGAACTACACAATAGAGGGTCGAAACCGGTACTGTAGTACAATAAGTGCAATAAATAAGTATTGATATGTGGAAGTCCTTTCCTATTTCTAATTGACTAATGACATTGTTCAACAAATTGACCAACAGGTTTGCAAGAACCGAAGGTTGACCGTGAGTGAGTTGTGTGAGAAATTTCCTGCAGTTTCGAAGTCATCTGTTTACAAGATCCTAAGAGAACACCTGCGCTACAGGAAACTGTGCACTCGATGGGTTGCAAATATGTTGTCTGATAACCACAAAAGTTGCTGGATGGCAGCAGTGTTGACGTTCCTCACCCATAATGAGGCTGAAGGTGGCAGTTGAAGAAAATTGTGATCGGCGATGAGACCTGGTTTTGTTATGTCACCCCCGAAACAAAACAACAATCACGTTAATGGATCCATATACACTTACCAAACAAACCAACAAAGTTTAAGCAAACCTTCAACGACAAGAAGATGATGGCAGCAGTCTTTTGGGACCCGAAAGGTGTGTTTGTTGAGTTTATGGAATGGGGGTCTACGATCAATGCAGCTGTTTATTGCCAGACTTTATGAAGACTGGGAAGAGCTATACAGAACAAACGAAGAGGCATGTTGACGTCTGCGGTCCTCTTGATTCATGACAACTCTCACCATGACAGTGCTCATGTCACCCAATGACTTTGTGAGGAATTTGGATGGGACATTTTTGACCCCCTCCTACATCCCCGATTTAGTGCCAAGTGACTTCCACCTCTTCCAGGGACTGAAAAGGTGGCTGGGAGAGTGGAGGTTCAAGGAGGATGAAGATCTTCAAACTAACGTTCGTGCCTGTCTTAGTTCACTGGCGGCAACATACTGTGCAGAGGGGATCGAAAAGCTTGTCCACAGGTATGACAAATGCTTCAACTTTCATGATGCATGTTGATAAGTAACCACATATGTACCTAACATTTGGTAATAAATTCATTTGGCTATGTACACTTGTCTTTTATTTATGATCCACTGGAGGTTGGAAAAAAAGGCAGCCTTCGCAGAAAGTGCACTTCTCATAAGAGTGTACCGGTTAATCACGTTAAATTAAACCAGCATAATTTCAAAGATCTGCATCTTGCATACTGGCCTTTAAATGCCTGAAGAAGAAATCTAGACCAGCATGCGCTTAAACGAATATTTCCAGAAGATATTAACACTCAAGATAAACGTATTTTCCTCATGCATGGGTTTACATAGCTACTTGTTAGGTTACCAAGTAATTTGCTATCTGTGATGAACTCAACATATGACTATTCACACACTCTATTTAAGGACAGATAACAATCATTGGTGCTCTAAATCTGACAGTCCTACTCTATGATATTCTCTTGAAGACTATGCTAGTTACCAGATACTGACGGGAAAAAATCCTGTCTACCTGTCATATGCATATAATTGTAGATTCCAATATACTCGCATTTCTTTATGTATTTATGAAGATCACATAATCTCACCAAACATTAAAGTCAGGTTACATTATAAACTCATCATCATTTATTATTTTTATCATCATCATCATCATCATCATCTGAAGACCCCACATCAATACCCTTACCATAGACTAATTCAACATGCCTTTAATAGATCCAAAGAATCTGCCTAGCACACTGAATTATGTGCTTGAAGAATTATATCATGTTAAAGACCACATATCATTATCACAGAATAAATACTTCCCATCTATCTAATCATTGTATTTCGCATGCAAAGTAACCATTACCTACTCAAGGTCCAATATTAACCTGTATCATGATTAATACCTACATGCTTCATATGAATATATCACCATAATCTTAAGAAATATGAGACCTAACCTCACTGAATGCAAAGAAACATGACTGTTCATTACAGAGTACCTACATATGATTCCCTGGTTACTAAATTAGATCATCTGCCTAATAAATCACTACATCTGTAACTTGGTCCAAGTAAAGTAATACTTTACTTCACTACACTTCATAGAATTTCAGATGACTTTATGTCAATCAAATCATAAAATAGTTGTGTAGTATATCCGGAAGATCCTATTATCTCTTTCATTACCGTACCTAAAATATCATGTCATATACACTACATGCTACCTATTCTAGAATCTAAATCTACATCTTCAAAGAGAAAATACAGAAAAAGAAACATTACATACAGTAGTAGAAATTACATTATTAATGAAATAACAGACATTTTGGTGCTCAAACCCCCCCATTTTTTCAGCTGGCGTCGTCAGCGAGGAATCATCTCAACAGCCAGACTACTCACTGTTCACACTGTCAGATGACAGACAGCACACAGGTGGAGTCGAACATCACAAGACTGGCGAAGATGCCTGCTTTTGTCTCTGTTGGCCAAACATGGTACTGGGCCAGTGCATATTTTAAAGAAAGTTCCTCCTACAACTCATCAAGTAATGGGATCAGCTTTCAACCATAAGAGACTTGAAATTAATTTCTCCAAGTTCAACACTCTTAAGAAGCTTGTTCAATGGCAATAACACATAGTTAAAAACTTTTAATGTGTGTAATAAGTCTTCAAGTTCTAAACACATTAGATGTGGATTCTGTATTCACTGTATATATTTTAAACACATCTGTACGTTAACTTTCAACATAGTAATGTATTTTAACCTAATTACCATTTCACCATAGTCGAATCACCTTTTATTCATCAAATGTCTTATATTATCCTTGTTATAATTTATTTTGTCCTTCGCTAATTAGCTGACGATGTCCCATATGTGGACGAAACATGTCCTATATTTTAGTAAGTACATGTTATTTTGAAATGAATAAAATAACTTTTGTATTCTAAAGGTGGAACTTCTCACTAAAACTGTATAACACTTATATAAGTGACAATATGGACTCAACATGAAATTTGTTTCCTGCAACCTCAAAATAACATCAGCAGAGACTTCTCCATACTGGATCGTATTACTCAAGTCGTGCAAAAATTGATGTCTACCAATTTCTTTTATTCCAATAACATGCCAAATATTCAACTATTTTATCTTTCCTGAATTATCTGTTCATATTTTCTTTTCCTTATGAATGATGGCAAAATTATCCCATATGGCTTCCAACCAGTTTTTATTAGTTTTAGAAGAGATTACACTACAACTTCAAAGATATTATTTGTCTGTCATGTCCTCAGACCTATAGTGTGAGATGTCAAAGGGTCTCAATACCCAAGAGTGCAAGCTTAACCTAACAGACTCAAAGTTCGACACCCGGCTAAACGCCTTACAGGCTTAACTTAACTAGGCAAGATGGCATAACTGTTTCCACACTATGCTCCTGGAGAATAGTTTGAAATGATGGACATCCTAATTCAAGCAGATCGATAAATTCACATTTTGATGGTAAATACTCAAGCAACAACTCCTAGTTTTCACAACCCTTGACAAACGATAGATCTGCTCCTGACAAATAAGCATTCATGATCACAGCCCAAAAGTAATAAGGAATACATTCTTCTTCCCAACGCAGTCCTTAATTATTATTTTTAATCCATCGCATCCACCTTCTACCTTTGTCTGTTTGCAAACAGTAAGGGAAAGGTAGGCTAAATATTAAACTCTCAACTTTTAGTGCCCACAATGTAGTGCAATCCAACACAGCTACCTCTTTAAACACAAATTTGTTTCCATTCACTCTAAAACCTTGCACATCAACTATCAATGTTCTTGTCATAACGAAATAAAAGGAATGTCACTCTCTAGCACAGTATCTTATCGACTAGGTAAAATATTCTTACTCATAGCATATATAAAGACTTGAGTTTACGAGAGAGAGAGAGAGAGAGAGAGAGAGAGAGAGAGAGAGAGAGAGAGAGAGAGAGAGAGAGAGCTTGATAGCGAACAAATCTAAATATGCATAATCATGTCCATTTGATCACTGCACGTCAAAACAGTGCGACCTTAGTATGACATGCTAATCCCACCATCTTGTCCCATGCATTAAACATAGCTTTGGATTAAAGTTTCGAGTATGATCTCCACCTCCAGGCCCTTTAGCCTTTTAGAGCCCTTTAACCCTTTTGTGCCCTTTATCACTTTAACCCATTAATGCCATTTAGCCTTTTAGTGCATTTAGCCCTTACACTACCTTCTTGTAGTTGCATACAAACAATGTATAGTTGCCAACTTTTTCAGAATTCCTAGCTCAGCTCTAAGGTCCTGAGGCAGCTCTCTAGATTTAGACCGATAAAGCTAATAGGTCCTTAGTTACAAGTTGTGAGCCCCTGAGGTAGCTCTCTAGACTTAGGTCCATAAGAATAGTGTATAGCAGCCATCTTGTCTAATAGCCTCTGCATCAGTTCCCAAAAGTTAGGGTGATAAAACTAATAGATCCCAAGTTACAAGTTGTGAGCCCCTGAGGTAGCTCTCTGAAGTTAGGCCCATAATAATAGTATGCAGCCACTATCTTGCCTAACAGTCTTTGCATCATTTCCCAAAAGTTAGGCCGATAAAGCTAAGAGGTCATAAAGTTACAGGTTGTGAGCCCTTGTGGTAGCTCTCTAAAGTTAGGCCTATAAGAATAGTGTATAGTGGCCATACTGCCTAGTTAGGTTGAGCCTTTAAGGTTAAGCTTGCTCTCTTATGCGGTTAGCCCGGGTTTCGAACTTTGAGTATGTTAGTTTAAGCTTGCACTGTTGGGTATTGAACTTGGGTCTGTAAGGTTGGCATCCCCTCTGTCAGGTTGGCAAGCCTTGTTTTGCTCCGCGCCATTACCACCCAAGTTTTTAAATCACCTGCCGGGTAACAGCATCCGTCATGAAGCACCGCTCGCTCCCCTGCATTGAGATGCACATCGTTGATCTGGAATGAATGAAAGGGTCCTACTGCGATATAATATTCTTCTCGTGCTGTCATAGTAGAAGTAACATATTTACTCAGTCAGAAATCAGATGCTTTACATGCAAAATATCGTTGCATGTTCATAAGAAGGCTTTCGAAGAGGACTTCACATGAGAAGACTATGTAACGCTCTCTGCACTGTTTATATAACTACTTCTCCTGCTGTCATAGTAAAGGTAGCATACTTTGTCAGTCTGATCACTAGCACGGCCCCAGATAAGGGTGAGGACTCCTTCAAACTCATACAGTTATTAAAAAAACAAAAAAAAGCCTGCATGTTGGTTGTTGTTAAAACTGTCGGGTCATCACCCTTCTATAGGAAAGTAGGCTAGGTAGCATCCGGTTATCTAAAAAAAGAAAGCTACTCATCAATAACATGGTCACCTGCTCAAAAAGATTATGCCACATACTTTTGGGTCCTGAGAGAAGGCAAGCGAAGCGGGTGCCATCATCCTACTGCTTCACAGTATCAGAGGAAGTTGCGGGGAGCTGCCATCTTATGCATTTAGTACTCCACCAGCTTATACTGTTTAACCCTACTGTTCCTAACTGAGAGATGTTTGCATGTTTCATGCTGAAGTTTATCCTTATTATATATATGAGAAGATCATGTATTTTATTGTTAACAGTTTTGAAAATATAAAAAGCAGCATTGAACTTCATCTCTAATTCTGAAGGTATCCTTGCATTTTTGCACAACACTTGCCCTTTAACATAGACAAAAGTCATCCACTGTCTGTCTTGCTGGAAATAATGCAAGTCAATGAATTCAGATACCTTGGTTCATTAGTGCAGAAGAAGAAAGTGGTATCAGCTGCTGAAGTTCATAGTAAGATTGGTCTTGCTGCAACTGGCTTTGTATCACTTCATTGGTGCTTGTGGAAGGAACACAGGGTCATGATCAAAACTGAAGTGCGCACATTTCACTTCCTTTATTCTTCTGGGGTATGGTTCTGAAATGTGGACAATGCTGAAAACAGCCAAGCAAACTGGAGGTATTCCAATTGTTGTGTCTCAGGTCTCTTTGCATGACCAGCTTCGTAATAAAACCGTCTGGCTGAAGTGTGTAAAACAACGAACAATCAAAGCTCAAAGATCACGGTGGCCTGGCCACATACACTGAATATCCAAATGGTGTCTACCACACGGATTATTCTGGCAACAGAGATCTGCACATTGTAAAAACCCAAAGAATGTCTCCCAAGAAAACCTGAGCAAAGCAGATTGAGGATGACCTCAAAAGCTGAAGGCTTAGCCTTCTCAATGCCATACATGAAGCCCTTAGCTGCCAGGCCTAGAACATCATTTTATGTTCATGGATCCACTGTAATGTATCACCCTCAAGGTCCCATTCATCCAGCCATAAGTTAACCTCTTAACTGGGTGTTATTGATGTGCTTGGTGTAACCTGCCCTGTGTGTTTTTTTCAGCAGATTGTGTTACACAGCAGGATAGGCAGAAAAGTTAGTCATATCATTCACCTGTGGTACAAGAAGTAAAATAAAGGCATTTTAATTAATAAATTTTAATGTTAGAGAAATTTTAAACCATTTTTACATTAACTGCAAGGTCATTTACCTATTTGAAATTTGAGTGTTTTGTTCATATGTCCATATGTTAGAACCTAAAATTAAAACAAAAAAGAAAGGAATATTTACGAATTACACCTAATGCTAGTGACATTGTGAAAGATTTTACATTAACTTCACGGCCAGTTACGTCATTTACCTCACCAGAACTGCAGTGATTTGTCTCAGAGATAGTTTTCAAAAAGTAAGGGGTTGCGATACTTTCCCGTTTGGAGAAGTACATACTGTTTTCTGGCTTATGAACAATCCCCTGCAGAATTAGAAGTCCAATTAGAGATTTTATCTGAGTTAGATTTGTATCCACCCAATCTCCCGCTCGTGACCGCAGTTTCAAGTTCGGATAGGCTTCTAAAGCCTGTTTAGCATACACATGGGTCTGTTCGGCAATAAGTTGAAACATGTCATTTTCTACGAACTGTTCAAAATATTCCAACACATTGGATTCATCGTCGAAGTCCACATTTACACCACTAGCACCAGAAAATACGAATTTCTGACGTGAAACACCACGCGGCGGGAAAGGTTGAAACATGTCTAGCACTTGGTCTTCATCCGATACGTCATATTGTTTATCTTGTTCTTCATTCTCATTCTCTGAACCACTTTCACTATCAGAATCATCATCATCTGTATCAAGCCACTCATCTTTGGAATTCTGAGAACATAAATCGTCACAATCGTTCTCTAAGTGTTGAATAATCTCGTTTCCTTCGAGCGTTTCGAACTTACGCCTTGAACTAGATGCTGCCATATTTGGCCTACTGCGGACAAGTAACACCGTACAGTTGTAAAATAAAAACCAACAAGCTTCAAGGAGCATGATATGTGGTATTTGCTGCCATAGTGCAGGAAAAACATCAATTAAGACGATGATACATGACGCGGCAACGTGGCTCGTCATACCCAGGAGATATTCGCGGTAAAAGACGAGTACGAATATATACGTCATGCCCAGTTAAGAGGTTAAGAAGAAGAAGAAGAAGAAGAAGAAGAAGAAGAAGAAGAAGAAGAAGAAGAAGAAGAAACAACAACTTTCCCTTTAAACAATATCACCACCGTCACTAACATTGAAATACATTTGGGAAGGTGACATGCAAACACAAACATGTCCTCATTTTAAAATATCTGAGATACAGTATGGAATGATGCCTACAGGAATGTAAATACATCATGCACACCCGAACATGTCCCATGATACAACTCTGGTTCAGAGCAAACACAAACTTTTCCACGCATAGGTTTCCTTCAAAGAAGAACTAGTCTAAAATGGCCAATAGCAGCTGCTGATTTGAGTCATGTGATTTCCAGTATACGGAAGGCCAGACTTTCCCATGCTGAGCTGCTGTTAACAGTGTCAGACTTCCCTGTTAATATTTATTATTATTATTATTATTATTATTATTATTATTATTATTATTATTATTATTATTATTATAATACAGTAAAATGGATGAAGAATGTGTTCTTGTGGATATTGCAAACAGGGGTATCACAAAAAGAAAGAAGAATGAATCAAAACGTGAGAACAATGGGACAAGTATGATTCAAACCATGACAAGGCTGGCCGTGTTTCTGCTAGAGTAGAGAAACGTCTACAAATAAAAGCTAACCACTGTAACAGAAGAAACATACAAAGAGGTCTACCAGCCATTGGGTGATGTAAGAACCCTTGGTGATGATTGGAGAGTTATTGATATGAAATCACTATCTAAGGGCCTAAAAAATTTAGATCACATAAGTGAAATGAAGAGGATTTACATACAGAAGTAAAACGCTATGGAAAACACTCATATCAATGTGGACGGAACCGCATTCTACATGTCACAGCAAGAACTACTAGGGTGGACATCTCTTCTGAAATGCGGATGGACTCTAAAGAGACTCTTCAACCAACAAATAGCTGAAGTATCCCTCAGCCACCCAATCCCAGATGCAAGGAAAAAGAAAAAGATGTTGACAGTTTACTGAAATCTATTTTCGGAGAAGGCTGGCAAAACCTGAGGGACGTACATTGGTATACATCCATTATTGACTACATTCCCTATTGAGCAACTCAAAGCAAGAGAAACCTTCACGTGAATGTTTAGAAGATTATTGTGGTTTGTATGTTTAAGTGTTACAACCATCTCAAAGACCTTTCTAACAATATCTGATGCCTTTGCTATTCACTGTATTTTGCCATGTTGATTTCAAATAATTCAAACAATTTTGAAGAGACAAAATGTCAGAACGTTTGGTGTAAGACTAAAAAGCAATTCCATGTTACAGCAGTCAATTTCTAATCCTTTATCCCTTTCAGACCTGGAGGTGTAAATTTTTGTTTGTATGTCAAAAACAGACTAAAATGCTCTTAAATACATATATTTTTAATTTATTTTACAAAATAAAAATTAGCATCTGAATAAAATGCACCCACACAACTGTGTGTGTCAGGACTTAATTCACTACTTACAAAAAGCAAAAATCAACTCAGTACATGAGAATATACTGAAACGGGAATGCCATGATGACATTCTCCGTCAAAGTATTTCCAACGTAATTCGTGCTAACACCCATCTGAAAGAGTTGGAAAGACCGCTGTGCATGCAGGCAGCAGAAATGACAACGAGGCCTGCAACCGCTCGCTGCAGAGAGCCAGCCAAGGCCAAGTGACGTCACTATCGAACTTTCCATTCCTTCTATTTGAATATCTTAAGAATGGAATGAGCTATCAAAATTCTAAACATATCATTGTGTAGCCCCTTATCACAAATGAAGATGTACCAAGTTTCATAAAAATTGGCGGGAGATTAGCCGAGTTATTAAAGGTAGAAGAATCTTGAATTTGAAACCACATGGTCTGGTCTACGCATATAAAAAGGAGCCCGCTCAGCTAGTAGAATACGAGTCTGGCTCCAAGATCAACTCCAGAACACGTACCAGCCACACGGCACCTGGAAGTGGCCTTGGAACGGATCCCTCAACCAGCCACGCCACTTGCCATGGAAGTCAACACACAGAGAGTCCTTCCACCTGCAACTACAACCACCACCACACCTACTCCTCCCCAGCTCTCCTTCATTGCTGAATCCGGCACCAAATGAAATGAAATGGTGTATGGCGTTTAGTGTCGGGATGTGTCCGAAGACTACGGCTCGCCATGTGCAGGTCCTTTGATTTGACGCCTGAAGGTGAGCTGCGCATCGTGATGAGGATGAAATGATGAAGACGACACATACACCCAGTCCCCGTGCCAGGGGAATTAACCAACTATGGTTAAAATTCCCGACCCTGCCAGGAATCGAACCTGGGAACCCTGTGATCAAAGGACAGCACGCTAACCATTTAGCCATGGAGCCAATCCGGCACCAGACACACTATTAATCACTCCCGTTTTCTTCAACCAACTCCGTCAGGTATTAATTCCTTTTTACTTTCCCACCCCAATCACCTCATGCCATATTTGCCACTCTGCTTCGCTTCAACATGTGCTGGGAGGGTATCGCAGACATCCAGAAAACTGTTGCTGGGTTCATAATCCAGGTCAACGGGGATGCTGCTGCCAACCTGCTCACTACAATAGGATCTCATCATCTCGGTTTAAGCACCCCTCCTTCAACGCCTCCCACCCATTAAACCTCCGCCTACTCCTGCATGCTATTGACTCCTCAGCTGCGTAATATGAGGTGAAGATAACATCCTTGCCAAACTTAAAGCCGAAGGCATCCCAGCGAAAAAGGCATTCAGGGTAAAGGACTCAACAGGACACACCTACATGGTTCGAATCCTACTGCCGACACCTGAAGACGTGGACTGATTACTGGCCAGCGGAGTTTCAATCTACAGACACCATCGCAAAGTGGAGCCATCCCGAGCCCCGCCACTACAATCCATCATGTTTGAGCGATGCCTCCCACATAATAAACACCCTACCACTCAGTGCCCATCAAAACATCCTGTATGCGGTCATTGCAGCCAACAGCACTATACATCAAGTTGCCCCAACACCCGTCACCCTCCCCTGTGTCACACTTGTGGAGGCAATCATCCAGCATATTCACGCCATTGCAGAAGCCACCCTGCACCTTCCCAACACCGACCTGAGCTCATAGCTCCTATACGAACCATCGACATGCCCACACCACCCAAATGTTCCCTCTTCCCACCACCTACAGTTGAAGATCTTCTCCGCTTCTTAACAATTTCCCTACTGAATATTTATCCCTACCACAGATCGTTAGTCCTCCCTCATCTACAAACCGTATGAACCAAACATTCTACCTACATTTTTCAACCACTCACTCGGGCTTAAACTCCCACTTCAGTTTCACACCTCTTGAAACTCTTGTCTAAAAGCACTCCACATTCTCCAACTCCAGCCAGTAAGCTCTATCTCTGATACATTTCTTCTCTCGTAAATGTAACCACTCAAAATTATGATACAAATTTGTTGGTGTGTCAGTTTGCTAAGAAAAAATTTTTTTGTATTTAAATTCAGTTTTCTACTTTCATACATGTCCTTCCAGGCATAGGATGGCAAGAAAATTCCTAGTATCATTTGTTCAAACTGTAGATTGTATGTATGTTTTATATATATATATATATATATATATATATAGAAAAATATATATAGGAAAGATAAAATAAATAAATAAATAAATAAATAAATTGTAAAATCCATAGGTATAGGCAAAATTCCTCTCCCATCTCCTCCTTCTTCACATCCTTTACCCACCTCCTTCTTCCATCACATCTCCCCAACCCGCCCGCATCTCTTGGCCAGAGAGAGGGAATAACCATCTAGGTGGCCCGTCCCACCCCTTCAGGGTGGAAACATTTATAGATAGATAGCTAGTAGAAATCAGTTTCTTCGTGTATTTGCAGCTGCCACGACGTATGGGCCAGCAGCGGAAAGTTATATTCGAGGTCGTTACCCTGTCTGGCTGGGTGCCTATGACAGACGTATTGCAAAGTGTGAGTGTTCCAGTTTAAATTTCTAAGTGTCAGAGGTGCGAACCTAGAACTCTAACTTTGTGTGAGATTGGAGATGTTAAATTACCTCAAGTTGTTAATAGTGATTGACTTGTATAAACTGTGACACACGTGTAACAAAATTCGCTTCGTAAAGTGTCCAACTGAAAGAGCTTCAATAATTGACATTCTTCCTACAAGTAAACAATCGCAAAGTGACTTGTGTAATTCATTTCAGTTTGTAAAGACTATACATTAAATTATTTCATAGGACTGTTTTGCATGAACAGCGCTCTAACTTATTCTCAAATGACTGTGCCTTCGTAAGAGAGCTTATTTGCAAAGCTGTGCTTTAAAATATTTCATAAGACTGTTTCTCAGTGATAAACTTAATTCCCCTTTTGTAAGATTGTGCTTTTGAATTTTCACAAAACTGTGCCTCAGTGAAAAAACTTAATTCCCTTTTTGTAAGACTGTGTCTTCGCAACAGTGTTCATTTCACAAACTGTGCCTTAACTTGTATTTAGACTGTGCCTTCATTACTGCATTTACCGTGTTTCAAGTATTACTTAAGACTGTGTCTTAGTGACAATTTGCTTCTTTTCGTTAGACTGTGGTAAAGTAACAGTGGTCATTTCATTTCGTAAGACTGAACCATAGTGTCAGAGAAGGTTTCAGACTTTGTAATTGTGTTACCCCACTAACTTAAATTTCATCGACGAGTGTATCGGGCGACGATTATTTCATATTTTTGAACTGTGCTAATCTTTCTTTTCATCATAATCTGTGATACTGAATTAATTTGAATTTCTTCGATAAGTGCATTGAATGACTAACATATTATTTGCATTGAATCTTTTTAACTGTGGAACTTGTAGATAACACGAACAGTGTCATGTGATAATCTTCAGTGCAGTGCAGTAAAGAAGTGTCATATCAGATCCTGTTGACATTCTTTGTCTACACACTTCTTTACTCCCTTCATGGGATTTCAGTGGAATCAAGTCTAAATTAATTACTCCATGCTGCACGCTGACATCAGACGTCAGACTCCCAGGTTGAGTATCAACAGAACTTTAAGGGCCATCAACCACCGTGGGATAACGTGGTGCCATGGTGCTGAGAGGAGTTCCATGGTGATGGGGGAAGGAGTACAACAACATGGGACATCATCGTCGCTGATGGACAGGTGATATAAGTTGTTTAAATTGAATAAACGCAAGGTTCAACTTAATAGGAACTTATTATACTACCCTTCTCTCTCTGGTTTTCCTGGCATGGACCATACATGCCCTGACATTAACCCATGCTCTCCGCTGAATTAGAGTATGGGCATTTTCGGTTACAGAGAAAAGGTAATATATTATAAGGTAGCTCCCAAGACATGGGGCTCAACTAGAGAGTATAAAAAGTGACCCCTAGGAAAACAGTGATTTCTTTACATTCAAGCACAATTTCTTAAATACAATAAATTCTAACAAATTTAGTTCACAGTGACTTTGATAAATTAGACTTGTAGCACAGAACTATGATTAACTTTAAATGACACAAGTGATCATTTCTTGTGTGTGTAAATTACTTAAACTTTTCAGGCACAGTAGTCGAACTTTTAGGCACAGTGTATTATGTAAGTGTTTAATATTGTGTTGGTGAATTATTGAAGTTTGCCATCAGACAATAATGGTGATTTTAGTCTCAGTTGAATGATTGTATTTTCTGCCTTTTGTGAAAATAACAATATTAATATGGAGAATATATTAGCTGCCATTGAGGCTTTAAAAGTCAGGCTAAATGAGAGGATTTCGGAAATTAACGCTAATCTAGGACGTAGGATTGCTGAATCAAACGCTGCCTTAGGAAGTCATATTGATGCAACTAACACCACTTTAGGAACCCAACTTAGAGAGTCAAATGCTGCCTTAGAAAGTCGTATTAGGGCAACCAATAGTGGCATGAACCAACTTAGCGTTAACCTTGACAATCATTTCGTGGAAGCTAATGAAGTAACTAATGCTAATATAATTGAGCTTAGGGAAGCTAATGAGGCTAACATTATGAAATTAACAGAATCTGTTCATAAAAAATTTGCAGAAGTTAATCGTAATCTAGAACTAGACTCAATAATTCAGGCGCCGAAATTGAGAAACAGTTTGAGGAGTCTAACAAAAGAATGGATTCTAAGTTCACGGAGATTAATGAAAGATTAACATGTGACTTAGAAGCCAACAAAGAAGAAATTAAATCACAAGTAGCTGAGGACTTAAAAACTGCTTTTCCTACTTCTCAGGAGGTTATTAAAAACGTAGAGACTTTAAAAGAAGAATTTCAGGAGTCCATGCACAGTTGTTGCTCGCACAAGCCAAGATGGCTTCCATACAAGACAACCTCTACTTGAGAAGTTAGGAAATGAAATTAATTTGTAAAAAAACTCAGCAATAGGAGACTGATAAACGTTTCAAGATACAACTTGATAATGCTCATACACAGATTACTCGCATAGGTCATGACGTAGCAGAAGTTAAGGCTGACTTAGAGAAAGAAGTTAAGGAAGTTGAGAATTCCATACAAGGGAAAGTTAAAACTATCAAACTTGAGCTCCAAGGAAATATGGAATCTCTTAACAGCAAGGTCTCCCAAATAGAACAAGATGTCTTATCATTTAGTTTTCAAACTATCAGTGGAGAAACACTTAACATTTCTACAGCTTTTAAAATGACTGAGGAAAAGCCAGCTAAATTTTAAGGGAAGGAGGAGTATATGGCTAAAGAGTTTCACCTCAATCTCGAAGAGTATATTCAAGAAAACTGCATTAAACCAGATAGTCAGTTGCGTATAGCATCCCAATTGTTAGAAGAAAGGGTGTTGATGTGGTATACTGCTTTCAAATTCAGTATCAGGACTTACCAAGAATTTAAGAAAGCTTTACTTAAGCGGTTTTGGAATTCTGAAACTCAGCATTTAAGTAAACTCCAATTATATTCCCGAAAGTACAATACGTCCATCAATATTCTTCACAATATTCATATTTCCTAATATCTCAACTTAAAAAGATGCAGTTTTTCAACCCTCCTCTACCAGAACAAGAGCTTATTCAAGTAATAACACTTCAAGTTCCATCAAATGTTCAGGAGATATTAGTAGCAGCAAATGTGCAAAATTTAGATCATCTTGATGATGTCTTGAGGAAACTTGATACAGCTCACAATGAGAACTTAATGAAGTCTAGCAAAGCTAAAGAAGTCACAATGAACCCCGTCGAAGTAACGACTCAAGCTCGAGTGAACTCAGAACGTCAAGAAGAGAGCTCATAGAGATGTACCATTCCGGTATAGAAGATATAGGAAACGTCTCTACGAAGAAAGGGCTATATTTCAACAAGGACCTTCATGGAGACAAACAGTAAATCAACCTAATAATAATAATAATAAAAATTCCCATCAGGAAGAACTAGAGAAACATTGGAGAGATATGCGGGAATATGTATGAAACAAGAATAGAGAAGATGGTTTACCCAGAGCAGCTTCTTTAGAGTACCAAAGAAGGAATGAAAAGACCAAGATGAATCCCAAAACCATGGGTACCAAAAAAATTCTGTTGAAGCAATAAGAAGATTGCCTGAAAACCCGGATGAGGGAGAGATAATCTGTAGTACAGCCATCAACTATGGGTATTTGGATGATGCTGATTTATTATATGAGGATTCTACAACAAGCCAACCCAGAATACAGTGTAGTCTACCACTCATTAGCATCAAATTAGGCAATATTAATGATAATTCGTTAGTGGATTCAGGTTCACAGGCTCTCTAATTTCTCAGAAATTAATTGATGTAGCGCAAAAGATGACCAACATTTCCATCCTACCTGTTGCCCAGGCTAAGGTGAAAGGGATTGCTCCAGATAAGGACACCAGATGCAAATTCCAAGCATTTCTTGAATTAGAAATTGGAGGTGTCAAATTTCAACATCTGTTCTTAATCTTAAACCAGATGAAATTTAACCTAATTCTTGGGTCTGATTTTCTAATACAGCATGGAGGAATTATTGATTATCCTGCCAGCTTAATTAAATTTTACGATGTCAAGTCTGTAGAGCTACTGCTGGTTAATGATAATGAGGTAAAGTATCAGGGATTTGATACCACAGTGGAGATAGTAGAAGTCAAGATGAGCGAGGCTCCGCCTGTCGAAGCATGCATTCACGAAGAGGGCGGACCCGAGGAAGTGGGACCCATTGAAGACCAGGAAGCATCCGTCATCGATGATGAATTTAATGAAGGTCACTACAACTTCACGATGTATTCCAGTGTAGCTGAGAGCCCAGACTTTGATAATGAAGCGGCAGAGGCAATTCAAGAGATTTTCAGAAAAATTCCAGATGTGTTTGATGACAAACCTGGTGTCATTGAGGGTTTTGAACACCATTTAGATGTGACAGACACTTCACTCTACTAGAAACGGCCTTACTCGTACCTGGAAAATACCCGAATGAGGCTTGAATTGTAATTAAACAGATGGAGAGCGATGGTATCATTTCAAAATGCGTCACGCCATACATCAATCCCTTAGCCACCGTGAGGAAACCTAACGATAGTTTACGTGTATGCCTTGATGCTAGGGCTTTAATTGAGAGACTCATTCTCGAGTATGACCATCCTCCTTTACTCCGGGATGTAATAAGGAAATTTCATAACATGGACATTTTTTCTGCAATGGACATGGCTTCATCATACTTCCATATCTTTTTGGATAGAGAGTCAAAAATTTACTGGGTTCACTTTTGAAAATGTCTCCTACGCATTCAATAGGCTTCCCTTTGGAATCAAGAACTCTGGTGCAGTTCTCATCAGAGCCTTAGAGGAACAACTCTCTGATGTAGTAAAAGCAATCACTACGATTTATGTTTATGACATTCTCATTGTGTCTGAGTTCCTGGAACAACATATAGATGATGTCCACAAAGTACTTAAGGAACTACATGCCAAGAACTTTAAAATTAATGCCAAGAAAAGTCAATTTTTTAAACCTGAGGTTTTGTTTCTAGGCCGTCTTATCAGTAGGGAAGGGATTAGGCCCAATCTGGCAAAAATTCAGTGTATCATGGAATTTCCCAAACCCACCAAGATGAAGCACATCAGACAGTTTTTGGGACTTTGCCAATTCTTTGCTCAACACTGCCCTCATTTTACAAAAACAGTGTCACCTCTTCAGCAGTTGTTGAGAAAGAATAATAGGTGGAAATGGTCTGATGACTGCGAGAAGGCATTTGTAGCTACAAAGTAGATGTTGAAAGACATGTTCAGCTAGCCTATCCCACTTCTGAATTACCATTGTGTATTGAATGCGACGCTAGCTGCATAGGGATCAGCACTGCTTTATTCCAAATAAATTCTGAGCAACCTGAAATTCAAATCTTTCTCTTGTTCATGAACCGCAAGTTGAGGTCTCATGAAAGAACTTATCTCTTGCCATCGTTCATTCCCTTCTTTATTGAAAGAAAATAATATTTGGATATCCCGTGACCATTTACACAGATCGCCAGGCATTACATTCATCCTTAAATCAGATATCACAAGTGAAAGAATAACCTGATGGGCGCTGTTTATACAGCAATTTAACATCACTGTGGTTCACAGGCCCGGGAGAAAGAATCTTCTTGCCGACGCATTGAGTCGGAATATGGTGGATGAAATCACGGTCCATTCAATCAAAGTTATGACCGAGGAAGATGAAGAATTTTTGCGAAGAATCAAGTATCTACCCTCAAGCACAGGGAAGAGATCTATGTCATGAACTTATTCACTATTTCAAAGGTTCCATTCCTTTAGACGATGATGACTATGGCTGTATTTTGCAGATAGTTCAGAAATTCTGCTATCATGACGGTTTACTCCATGAGTACTTAGATCATACGAGAACTAAGCATCATATTTATGCTCCACCCAAAATTAGGACTGCTATTGTTTGGCACTGTCACTCGATCTCTAGACATGCTGGGACAAAGTCCTGAATTTGATCGAGGAACAGTTCACTTGGGAATACTTAAGATGTGACATACGCAACATCATCAAAACTTGCAACGTTTGCCAGAAGGTCAAGCCTAATAACAGGCTTCTCAGGGAATTTCCACGACCTCTGATTTCAGAAAAACCAGGCGAGATATTCGCGATGGATCTCTATGGAGTGCTGTCTAAAGCGTCACTTGGCAATCGACACATCGTCATCACTGTCGATGTATTCTCCAAATTCACCATGTTGCTACCCATCCAAAAGGTGAACGCCAGGAACATCTTTCAGAGAATATGCCGAAACGGTCTTCCTGAGATGGTCAAGCCAGAATTCTTATTGACAGAACTCAGTTTACTTCCGTAGAATTTCAAACAGCATTGGAAGAGAAATTCTATCCAACATCCGGAAACCAACCCAGTTGAATGCATTATGCATGAGATTGTTTGATTTTGCAGGCTGTATTGTGGTACTCAACAATGGAAATGGGTTGAGGTTCTCCCCATGAAGCAATGAATAGTCAACACAACCGTTCATGAGTCTATCCAGGACATTTTCCTCTGACGGTGCACAAGAACCTCACTCCGGATAGACCGTGGGATCGGACTTTGCCTATTCCACAGGATGCTGTGGTTAGCCAGAAAATTTGCATCACCTTAGGCAACCTTTGCAGGTCGGCAACCTGGTATTGATGCAAAAACCTGCTGTCTCGCATCCTGAACAGAGAATCTATGCCAAATTCTGTCCTTTGCTTGTAAGATGTTACAGGATTAATACAGCACTAGATAATGGTGTCTACGAGGTGGAACAAATGAATGGCAACGTCAAGGGAATATTCAATGCTGCCAACCTTAAGAAATACTTTGAAAGAAGATAGATAAAAAAGAAAATCTTGTGCCAACTTTCTTTTTCCCTGAGCAGGGGGGAAATGAAACAGGAATGCAATCACGACATTCTCCATCAAAGTATTTTCAACATAACTCGTGCTAACACACATCTGAAAGAGTTTGAAAAGACCACTGTGTGTGCAGGCAGTGGAAGCAACGACGAGGCATGCAGCCACTCACTGCAGAGAGCCAGCCAAGGCCAGGTGACATCACTATCAAACTTTCCATTTCTTCTATTTCAGTATCTTAAGAATGGAATGAGCTATCAAAATTCTAAACACGTTATCATGTAGCCCCTTGTCACAAATGATAATGTATAAAGTTTCAATAAAAATCGGCAGAAGGATAGCCGAGTTATTAAGGGTAGAAGAATCTTGAATTTGAAACCACATGGTCCAGCCTATGCATATATAAAGGAGCCTGCTGGGCTAGTAGAAATCAGTGTCTTTGTGTATTCCCAGCTGCCGCGATGTACGAGCCAGCTGTGGAAATTTATATTTGAGGTCTTTACCCTGTCCGGCTGGGTGCCTATGACAGACGTATTGCAAAGTATGAGTGTTCCAGTTTAAATTTCTTAGTGTCAGAGGTGGGAACCTAGGAAACTTCATGTGAGATTGGAGTTGATAAATTATCTCAAGTGTGACACGTGTAATAAAATTTGCTTCGTAAAGTGTCCAACTGAAAGGGTTTCAATAATCAACATTCTTCCTACAAGTAAACAATCACAAAGTGACTTGTGTAATTCATTTCAGTTTGTAAAAACTATACATTAAATTATTTCACAGGACTGTTTTGCATGAACAGCACTTTAACTTAATTCTCAAATAACTGTGCCTTCGTAAGAGAGCTTATTTGCAAAACTAAATAAATTAAAACTAAATTAACTTATTATCATAAGACTGTGCTGTAGAATATTTCATAAGACTGTGCTTCAGTGAAGAACTTAATTCCTAGAATATTTCATAAGACTGTGCTTCAGTGAAAAACTTAATTCCCTATTGTAAGACTGTGCTTTTGAATGTTCACAAAACTGTGCCTCATTGAAAAAACTTAATTCCCTCTTCGTAAGACCGTGTCTTCGCAACATTGTTCATTTCACAAACTGTGCCTTAACTTGCATTTATTAGACTGTGCCTTCATTACCGCATTTATCATGTTTCAAGTATTACTTATGACTGTGTCTTAGTGACATAATTTGCTTCTTTTCATTAGACTGTGCCAAAGTAACAATGTTCATTTCATTTTATAAGACTGAACCATAGTGTCAGAGAAGGTTCCAGACTTTGTAAATTGTGTTACCCCACTAACTTAAATTTCATCGACAAGTGTATCGGACAATGATTATTTCATATTTTTGAACTGTGCTAATCTTTCTTTTCATCATAAACGATAATACTGAATTAATTTGAATTTCTTCGATAAGCGCATCGAATGACTAACATATTATTTGTGTTGAATCTTATTAACTGTGGAACTTGTAGGTTATACGAACAGTGTTGTGTAATAGTCTTCAGTGCAGTGCGGTAGAGAAGTGTCATATCAGATCCTATTGACATTCTGTGTGAAGTCTACACACTTCTTTACTCTCTTCATGGGATTTCAGTGGAATCAAATCTAAATTATTTATTCCATGTTGTGTGCTTGATATCAGACTTCCGGGTTTGAGTCTCAAGAGAATTCCAAGGGCTGTCAACCACCGTGAGATAACGTGGTGCCATGGTGCTGAGCAGAGTTCCATGGTGAGGAGGAAGGAGTACGACAATGTGAGACATCATCGACACCAATGGCAGCGTCTCTCCCTACCTCTGTCTGGACTTTCTAAACACTACTGCTTGCCTGTAAAAGGTGGTATAACTTGTTTAAATTGAATAAACGCAAGGTTCAACTTAATAGGAACTTATTATACTACCCTCCTCTCTCTGGTTTTTCTAGCATGTACCGTACATGCCCTGGCGTCAACCCATGCTCTCCGCTGAATTAAAGTACGGGCAGTTTCGGTTACAATACGTATGTACATATTACTGTTTAACTTCTTTTCTTCGCTAGGCTGAAGATGTCTCCAAGAGGGATGAAACATGTACCTATAACTTCGCTTTAAGAATAAAAACGTCTGTAATTATTATAAAGGTAGTATGTTAATATCTTTAAACTGTTCAGAGTTGAAGATGTAGGCTAAACATGTCATATTACTTGTAACTTAGGTTTTTCATGAATAAAACTTTGAATTACTAGCGAACTTTAACTTGATAGTGCTAGCCTTCATGTGAAGAAACTGAGTTTCACATTATTTGTGAATTTAGGACAGTGTGTGAATGGAACTAATATTCACAATTCAGAAATTGAATTAACAATATTATTTCACATCTTTGAATAGAATCTTGCGAGTGAACAGGACTAATTTTGCTCAACTGTTTGCATTCTAATAGTGTTGTAATGTAAAGGTGCATTTGAACGAGACTAATTTCACGTGTCAGGCATTTTACTTCTAACGCCCAGTTGAAGTGATTGTCATTTACCTCAATGTAAATAATATTTCTATGGTATCTAGTAATGTTCATTTCAATGAATAAACTCTTCAAACAATGTAAATAGAATCAAAGTGATCTTTAAATACTGTAGGTCATGACAAGTGTTTGCGTCCTCAATTCTCCAAATATTCAGAGCACTAATCCCCTTTGTTATATCAGGAAGTGTGCAGGCTCGATTCCATTAACATTCGGCTGCAAAAATTGTTTGAATTCTGTTAATTTTTTGTCTCAAGTCAGAGACTAGTGTAGTTCACTTTAAAGAAGTGTCTCGTGTCTGATTCCATTGACATTCATGGGAACAGTGAAAATCAGTTATAAATTGCACTTCATTACTCACCCATCCTAGAAGTCCAGGGGACTTACACATATGTGTGCTGCATTATTCCAAGAGAGTGAACCCTGCAACTTGAACTCCTAGATCTCTGAGACCTTCCAGAACATCTGAAACTTCCAGAACTTCAAGACTGTCCGGAGCAGCCCTCGAGGAATTAGTACGTGGTTCCATGGTGCCAAGAGCTGTTCCATGGTGAGGATAGGAGGAGCAGTGGAGGGAATATTCATTGCTGCCAACCTTAAGAAATACTTTGCTCATTCAGAGTAAAACCCTCTCACTCCTTGTACCCACTCCAATTTAATGTGCTATACTAGCCCAGCGTTCAATCTCGTGTTCTTCAAGCTCAAAAGTATGGTTATTACCTGGTACGATATATATTCCTTTATTTAGGAAACTGTCAGTGGGTCTGCCATAACACACAGTATTGTTTTGCTATTATCTATTTAAGGAGTACAAATGGTTCTTTAAAGGAAGCACGGACCCACCTAAGGCAGCATCGACAATCATGGCTAGGTAGCTTTCCTTAATGGTACATCTCTTTCATAACTCCTGGTATAATACTTCTTGCTCCCACTAACAATCCATAAATGGTAACTGAGTTTACGTGACATTTCTCCATGATGTAATTGGATATTGGGGTGTAAATTGTCTGCTTCTCAGAGTGCACATTGTGTGCCTGTTGTTTGCCTGATTCTAGCTGTTTTGTTGGATCTAATATTACTGAATGATCTCTCCGTTTATCCATGGCTAGAATATCTACTCCTCTTGTGCTACTATTTAAAGCTAAGGAGTTCACTTCTTCATATACCTCCCACCTGTTATTGTCAAAGCCTTCTGTGATAAGGCCGCAAGACATTCATAAGCAATGAGCCAAATGGACAGTAGCTGAAAACATGTACCAAAGTTTCTGTCTCACTGGATGCAAACCTGGTTTCTACCATACAAGCCATGTCTGCCATCATTGTAATGCTTTCAGCCCACTCTGACGTTGAAAGACCTATTTTCTTCCGTAAATCACTTATTTCATTGAGGGTGCTGTGCAAAGAAGGCAATTCCTTGACCTTTACTTTTAGGGAGAGAGCATCATTTTTAAAACCCCTTGTTTTTGACCCTCTCCCTGATAGCTTCCCTGCCGTTTGTTGTTTTTCCTTTGGTTATGTTGTAATTACAAAAGCATTCAAATTTTTCTTTTTCAGTATTTCTCCCTCAGAGTGCATTTACATTATTAGATTTTTCAGGATATTTACCATGTTATGATGTTGAATAAATTCTTCCCACTGGGCCTTAATTTGTAGGTGAATAAATCATGGCATTGGAACATCAATAGGAAGTGCAAGAATCCCTTTGAGCTTGCTCCTGAACATCTGGTCCACATCATTAAGGAATCCTTTTGGCAACTGATCGAGCGGAGCATTCTGTAACAGATACACCAGTATTGGCCATATGGTTATTTTTAATTTTTGATGAGCTTTCAGAAGTGGAGTAGTGATTAATTTCTCCAGTTTATGTTGAAGGTTATTAATAACTTTATTACAGGTTATGGTGATTGTCTTAGAGAAATCTACTCTCAAATATTTAATTATTTCACCACTGCCAATGTTTTTGATATTTATTTTCTCTGATGTACGGAGATTTATTCCTTTAAGATTTCCTTTATTTAGGGAGTTTTAAATTTTTATGCGTATCGTGATCCTTCTGTTTCCTTTACTGATTCCTTCATGTTTTGAAGTATCAGAACTTTTCAACTTCTGATTAGAGTTGAGAGAGGATGTATTTGCTGGGGCTGTACCTTAATTAAGGCCACGGCCGCTTCCTTCCAACTCCTAGGCCTTTCCTATCCCATTGTCGCCATAAGACCTATCTGTGTCGGTGCGACGTAAAGCCCCTAGCAAAAAAAAAAAAAAAAAAAAAAAAAAAAAAAAGAGAGGGGATGTACATCTCCTTGCAACAGTAATCACTACTCCCACCATCACTAAGTGATGCAGCCAGTAGACAGCAGACTCGTAAGCTAACCACAGAACATTCGTAACGCCATCCCAGTCCAATAGGGAGTTGGAACGTACAATAATATGTATATAGTAAGTGATGATTTCCACTGTGTTTTCAGGTGTGTGACTACCAGTTGAAATGCATCAGAGTTCATGAAGACGGTCAGCTGATAGCTGTAGGAAACAACATGGGGACTTCCTATTTAGTGGAGGTGTCCGAGGGCCTTACCATCAACCAGTGGAATGACAAAGCTCTGCTCACTATGGTGAGTATCACAGTTTGTTTTTGGCCAATAGCAGTCCATAAATATGAAATTAAAAGGCATTAAACCAAATTCAGCATTGGATGGAATGGTGACGTTGCCTTACTTAGATATCTAGTTCTGCCTGTGGCCTATGTAAAGGCTTGCAGAGGCTACTAATCTGCAGTGGAATGCAGCTTCTGGTTGTGGAGAGCTCATCAAATGCTCACCATACCCTGTCATCATAATTTGACATTTTTGGAATGTGTTATCAGTTATTACAAGTGATGAATTTTATTCTTGATTCTGTATTGTCTTAACAATGTTTTAAAATACAATTCTTTAAAAGAATATATTTGTAATGGTCAACCTGTTCAATACAATGTTGATACAAGCCACTTAAAACTAAATGGAATGCACACTCAGAAAAATTAGTAAGACTATGTCATGTTTCAACCCTTTATGGGCTATCTTTAGCTAGTATACATTAAATAAAGACATCTTAAAATTCTTGAAGTGAAATATTCAGATAAAAAAAAGCTTGATTGACAGAAAAGTTTAGTTTGGATGCATTAAAAGTTTTTTATAACATAATGCATTGTTTATCGCAGTCTTGATGAAATTCCAAAGTGAGAACAAAGACGAAGTGATGACCATTATGGTCGATCTTGGTAGCTACAATCCAATGCTGATTATAAAATACACCTGGCTGGAGGAGTTGTTTCTTGTGTTATTTGTGGACCTCTTATCTTACAGAGTAACTTATAGGGTCTCTCATATAAATCCAGACCAAGCGCATGGTTTTTGTACTCTGCACTACGGCAGCTGCAGTATGATATAGTTCTTGACCTTGCAAGCAGCCTGCATGTGTTCCACCTGGCAAGCATGAGTCGCCAATCTGAATGTCAGCTGTTAACTGAGTGAGACAGTTATTGCAATACTATATTTTCGTATGTAAATTAAAAGTTATTTTAAGTATGAGTCGGCTCGACAGGTACGCGTTGCATTTGTTCAGCAATTTCCTGGTGAAGTGCCACCTTCACGAGCACAGATTCACATAATTGTAAATAAATTTGAAACAACTGGCTTAGTACTCAATAAAAAATATGTGCACACACGAACAGTTTTAACAGAGAAAAAGTCAGATGACATTGGTGCGAATCTTGAACGGTCACCGAATAAATTACTCACAAAATTGACACAAAATGTAGGGGTTTTGGTTTCTTATGCACACAGAGCTACCAACCGGTTACATATCAAACCGTACAAGTTTACACGGGTCCATTGTTTAAAACCTGCTGATCCATCCACAAGAGTGAGATATTGCGAGTAGTATCTTGCATCATTGAATGATCATTTATTCGACCCACAGCTTGTGTACTTTCAGGATGAGGGGGGTGGTGGTGGGGCGTTTTCATTCCTCACCGAAGTGAGGCGGGCCACTTAGAGGGTGTCGCCCTCTCTCTGGCTGGGGGAATTGATGGGGTTGGGGAATTCTTTATTTGGGGATGGGGATTGATAGGGATTGTTTATTGAAGTGATATATTTTGGCCTCTTGGCTAAGGGGGGTGATTTTTATTTGGTGATTTATTTATCACCTTGTGTTTTTTAAATTTTGAGAGTTTTAAGGTTTAAACGCACTAGTGTTAATTTGCTTGTATGTTGTTGGTTTTTGTCTTTATAGGTTACTGGAATTGTTTGGAAGTTGGAGATTTTTATAGGGGGCTTTTTTTTTTTTTTGAAAAAAAGGGATTTTCAATGTGTGCAAAACTTGGGTTTCACCCAGTCTCCATCTCTTTGTTGGTGGTAGGTTGATTTATTATAGATTTAAGGAAGTAAAGTGGAGTGGTTGTGAATAATGGGGATTTAAGATCCATTTCTAGTAACGGGGAGACGATGGGGTTTTTGTTCTCTTTGGCTCTATCGATATAGCGTTTAGCGAGATGTGAAATGAAGTCTTCGAGTGTAGGGATTGGGTAGATGTTATATAGATTCGAGGTATGGTAAAGTGGTGGTAGGTGGAGGGCTAATCGGACAAGCCGGCATTCCATTGAAAATAAGGGCTTCAGAAGTTGAGGATTGGTTTTGGTCCAGGCCGACCATGCCGTGAACCCATAGGTGATTGCCGAACGAATGAAAGAAGTATATGTTAATAATAGAAGTTTAGAATTTAGACCCCAGTTTGTTCCAGCTAGGTGGCGAGCCAGTTGTGATCTTTTCGAGGATTGTTTTTGGAGTAGCTTGAAATGTGGTCGCAAGGTGAGAAATTCATCTATTGTTATGCCCAGATATTTTAGTGAGGGTTGTGTTGATAGAGGTATGTTTCGTACAGTGAGTCGGAGAAGGTTGGGGTCACGGGTTACGGAGAAACGGTGGCGGCGACGACGGATGAGGATTGATTGATTCGAAGATGCCATTTATCGCACCGTGATATAAAAGAGTTAAGATAAGGTTGAACTAGCTGGTTGATTTTTGCAACTGAGGTGAGTGGTGTGAGTATCGCGGTGTCTCCAAATTGAAGTAGCTTTATTGGGGCTGGTGGTTGTGGAATATCGGCGACAAATAGGATGAAGAGGAGTGGGGACATTGGGGATCCTTGGGGAACACAAAATTTCATGTAAAAGGGTGGTGAAAGTTGTTGTTAGATGGATATGTTGGCAGAGCGGTGGGATAGATAGGAGTTGATGAGTCTGATATAGGTGTCTGGTAATGCAAAAAACCGGATGAGGCCTGGTTTCATCTTAATGGACATGTGAACAGTCATAACTCTTGCTATTGGTGTGCAGAAAATCCTAATGGTGTTTATGAAGTCCTTCATTATGATAGGAATATTGGTGTTTGGTGTGCTGTTAATGCAAGACGAATAATTGGGCTATTTTTTTGGAGATGACAGTAAATGCAGTGAGGTACCAAGATGACATTTTGATGCCGTTCTTCCATCAGTTAACGAAAGAAGAAAAATTGTGTGGGTGGTTTCAACAAGATTCAGCCCCTGCTCATACAGCAGAAGATTCCCTTCTTACAATCTCGGAAGTGTTTACAGACAGAGTGATCAGCGCTGGTTTATTCCCCCCCTCGTTCTCCTGATCTAACAGTGTGTGATTTTTACTTGTGGGGTAAACTGAAATGAAAAGTGTTTCGAACAAATCCTCAGACATTGGAAGAACTGAAATAAAACATTATGAATGAAATCAGAAACATTATCGTGGTAGAATTCACTTGCGTCAACCAGAATGTGGTTACCAGATACAATGCCTGTATAACGCAAGAAGGACGCACTTTCCACTTCTTTTATATGGTAAGAAATTGTATAAGATTGTACACACGCTTAAAGCAGGATGGCCGCACGCAACGTAAGTTTGGCTGAGGCAGCTGCTGTAGTGCAGAGTACAAACACCGTGCGTTTGGTCTGAGTTTATATGAGAGACCCTGTGTATGGTGAAATGTGGGGATCAAGTGGAATGTGAGTATAAAGTTTGTACATTCCTCTTCTATGAAAGGTGTCTCCTAAGCACAGAGCTAGGAGCCGCAATGCACTGAGGTAACCTGTAACTTTTAATATTCCTTCCTAACAGAACACACATCGTCTATGAATTGGGAAACCCTGAGCTTGTAATCCTTGATACAGAAACAGAATAGCCAGATCCAGTGTTGCATAACAAAAGAATGAATGGTACTGTACTATATTAATCCCTGAAAGAATGTTATTACTGCATGCTACTTTACCCTGGTCTTTAAAAGATGTCAGTCCAAGTCATTGATCATAAACAGATTTACACAATACATTGCCTTTATTGTGTTTTACAAAAGATCCTGGAAAAGTACTCATTAATAGGGGTGTGGTTTTTAAGGGGAGTAAGACCGAAATATTGTGATTTTTGACCAAAAAATCAAATTTTTAATCTTCACCTTAAAAATCCCCAAATTCGTTTTCCTCTCTCAAATCCTGTTATCACTTTCGTCTGAACACAATTTTTTAATATACAGCAAGCATGCGCCCCTTTCTCTCATGTTTTCAGACAATATCAGCTTCAAAGTTCTTTCGGATTACCATTTTAATAATCCCGCTGGAATATACACTGACTGAGCAAATGTCATGAGATAGCGGAGCACTGATGCTCAGGTGTGTTGTCTGCGCACCACACGCCCCCTGTGCCAGCAGCAGTTGTATAGGAGACCTTGTGAGCAGTGGCTGTGCATGTGACAGGTGTAACATGGAACGTCGTCGTGAGCAGACATCGTTCGAACGGGGTATGTTGGTCGGTGCCCGACGGATGGGAAGTGCGATTTTGGAAGTGGTGTGGGAATTCGGCTTCACACGATCAACCGTGATCAGGGTGTATCGTGAATGGTTGAATGCGGGTGTCGTCGCCCACAACAGAAGAACGACCGGCCGTCCAGCCACCCTCGATAACCGTGACCGGCGACATCTGAGACGGATTGTCAATAGTGAGAGACGGGCAACCGTGCAACAAATCATGGCTCAATTCAACACAGGCCATGCTAGACACGTCTCCCAGTGAACAATCCGTAGGAACATGGGTTCTATGGGGTATGGGAGCCGGCGCCGCACACGGGTGCCACTGTTAACCCAACGTCATCGGGCACAACGACACGCATTTGTCGCCAGTCACCAGGGATGGACACTGGAATAATGGCGTAATGTGATATGGTTGGACGAATCACGATTTCAACTGCACCATGCCGGTGGGAGGCCCTGTGTATGGCGCAGACCACATGAAGCGATGGATCCCGCCTGGCTCGAAGGTCTGGTCCAGGGCGCTGGTGTCTCTGTTATGGTCTGGGGTGCATTTTCCCGGTATGGAATGGGCTTCCTAGTTGTTCTGGAAGAGACTTTGAATGGTTCGCGGTATGTTGAGCTGCTCGGAGACCATCTCCACCCATTTTTGGCCTTCCAGCGCCCAGATGGTTCTGCGGTGTTTCAAGGTGATACGCGCCGCCACATCGCTCCCACGTCGCCTGGGGATGGTTCCAGGAACATGCAGTGGAGGTCAACGACTGCCATGGCCACCCAGGAGCCCTGATATGAACCCTATCGAGCATATCTGGGATGTCCTGGAACGCAGGCTCCGTGCCATGGATCCTGCACCCACGAACAGACCAGCATTGGCAGCCGCTCTGCAAATGATTTGGTGTCAGCTGCGTCCAGAGGACTACCAGGGACTTATCGAATCACTTCCACAGCGTCTCACTGCAGTTTGCAGGGCCAGAGGAGGCCCCACACGCTATTAGGTGACTATCCCATGACATTTGCTAAGTCAGTGTATATACCTTGTAGTAGGTATAGGCTGTCCATAACAGGGAACACAAGCCTGAGGGAGTAACTTACAGTCCAGAGTAGTTTTAAAGCAAACAAGTTTCTTAAAAATTTCAATTGCATTTTTCTAGCTTAAAATATTTTTAGCTAATCGCCATTTATAAAATAATCGTTGTGACAGATTTCTTATCAGATTCACCTGAAATTTTCTGCTAAAGTTTCAGTATATACAGGAATTAAAAGTAGTTCTGCATTTTATTATCAGTTGTATTTTACCTTCATATTTTTTTATTTCTTTTCCCCCTAAAATAGCACCAAACTAGAGTTTTGCTTATTGCATGAATAACTCAAATTTGAAAACTTATATCTCCAATAGTTTATATCCGACTGCAAAACACAAAGTTATTATTAAGTATATGGGTATGTTTGACAATTCTTTCAGATTATAACCCAAAAATAATAAAAACTGTGTGGCAAGGAGCATTTTATGCAATATGTAAAAAATAAAATAAATTAACTAATCAACTTCAAATTTTGTGTGGTACTCTAGCTTATTAATATATGCTTGTTTTTTTAAGTTGGTTGCGATATGTGGTAAATTGTATAAGTTACAAATTTCAGTCATGACTTCCCTTAAGACAGTTTTCATTATGTTCCAGGAAGTCAGTTCTTGTATTCTTAAAGGACAGAGCTTTTTTTTTCTTCTTTATCGTGGAGGAAGCATATGCACATCAGGAATTCTAAACTTCTCCAAGAAGGGACAGTTATTCATGTGTCTTTATCATGTGTAAGAGATAAATTAAGGTCTATACTTCACAGTTATCAGCAGGAGGAGACTTAACTGTATGTCTGCATAGAGGTCAGTACTACAGGAGCATGTGGCACAAGAAGCAGCCAACTGTAATGAGTTCTTTGTCCATTTTGAAATCACATTTATATTCTTAAAAGTTTTCTGCTCGCTTTGTATTCCTGTTAATGTCTTTATTCTGAATGTGTTATTGCTTGGATTTTATATTTACATCAATATTTTAATGCTCTATGTATTGTTTTATTAGTCTGTGCATTGTTTAGGGTAATATATCAGATTTGTTTTTTTTACATAGTTTATGCCTCCACTGCAGCACTTTAATCAGTCATATACATTAAAGTGTAATAGTATTAAATAGAGTCAGCTTTTCAGCTTCTACCGCTCCCAAAACTGCTTCATCCTGTCGGACCTGGCTGCCCTTTGGTTGTCAGTAATGGTGTACTTCCTTCATTCAAATGTTATGAGTTTGAATTGTAAGTGTTTATTCCTTAGGATCCTCTTCTCTTCTCTGCCTTCAATTTGGAGCATTGACAAATTTAAAATTAATGCATTCACTGGCAAAAAAAGTGAAAGAATATGCATTTCAGAAAAAATTAATGTTGGTCTGTTTCAAACCTTGCATAAATCAAATCAGACCAAATCAATTTTATTATTATTATTAATTATATACAGTCATATCAGCATACACTTTATTAAAACATAACCGGTTTTCGGACTCTAAGGTCCATCATCAGTGTTAAAATACAAATTTAATTTCACATAAGTGTGTCGTCAAAATTGGTTAAAATGAGTTTAAAATGTAGCCCTGTTTACATCAACTGTAAAAATAAGAAAAAGAAAAAAAATTCGGGAGTATACAGGCTCACTTGTGACGACTGTAAAATGTTTTATATAAGAAGAACTGGGTGAACCTTAAATCAAAGATATCAAGAACATTTCAAGGCAATAAAGTACAACAGATATTCATCTTTTGCGGAACACATTTACAACAATAACCACAGCTTTTTAGGAATCGAAAAGGACATGAAGTTAATTATGGATTTGAATTAATTACACGTGAAAACATTGAGATAGTTTTGGCACAGACAAGGGAACCAGATAAAATTTTAAATGAAACAATCGCAAGCAATATTTTGTTTACAATCTTGAGTTGACGTAACATCAGGTGCTTCCAACGAAACCTTGAGGTGACGTAACATCATGTGCTTGCAGCGCGGTTCCGTACTTAAAGCTTGTCAGTACTCGACCAACAGCCTGAGCACGAGGAAAAGCCAGCCCTTCCTATGGTATGTACCTTTTACAACAACATTGTAAGTTTATAGGCCTATGTATTATTTTCATACTTTTACACTTGTTTTTTCTTTCTTATTTTTACAGTTGATGTCAACAGGGCTACATTTTAAACTCATTTTAACCAATTTTCACGACACTCTTATGTGAAATTAAATTTAAATTTTAACACTGATGATGGACCTTAGTGTCTGAAAACCGGTTATGTTTTACTGAAGTGTGAGCTGATACAACTGTATATAATTAATAATAATAATAAAATAACTACATCAGCACTGTTAATAAGAAATGGCTTTGATATTTTATAATGATTATAAAACCAAATCAAATCATATTACAATAATAGGGTAATGTATTGTGAGTTAATTAGCCTGTTTGACAATTTTCAGTGCAATAATTAATGTATATTATGGATCATGACAAACACAACATCAATACTGCTGTTTGCCACCTTTGGACAAAAATAAGCACAAACAGCTGTCTGAAGGTTTATTCCTGTGAATTCTCGTGCTGTGTATTTTTGTGGACATTACAACTTATCTACAACAGTTAGTCTCATTTCTAAATCAGGTCATAATGGCTCTTTCTCCTGAAAATGCAGCAAGGGACATGGAATTAGTGAACATGTGACAGATGTGAAAGGCATGTCTTGTTCTAATGTGTACAGAGACAATATTCCAGGAGGCCCAGTTCTGGTCAAAGGAGAAGGACTGTTGAGCGCAATGACCACTTTGTCATACCGCAAGTTCTTTATGCTTGACACGCAACAGCTGTGGAGACCGTAAACCTTTGCAGCAAGTGTGGGGCATGAACATGCAAAAGTACAGTAAGAAGGAGGTTGTATGAAGTGGATTCTCAGTCCAAGAGTGCCACCATGTGAGCACCATGCCTCTCGAACGAAATTCCATCAAAACTGGACTGTGGACCAGTGGAGCTCAGTGCTATTTACGGATGAATCCAGATTCTGTTTGAAGGCAGCAGAGAGAAGGGAGAAAGTTTGGAGAAGGCTCAGGGAACATTATTCACCCTGCTCTTTCTCTGCAAGGACACTGTTCAGTGGAAGCTCTGTCATGATCTGGGTTGGGATTACCATTGATGCACGCACAGAGCTTCTGTTTGTTGAGAATGGGAGTCTGACAGCCCACCGATACATCGAGGAGATTTTATTGGATCATGTGGTGCCTTTTGCACGTGTCATCAGTAAAATGTTTATATCCTGATGCCTGGCAACGCTCTCTCACACGTTGCTGTCTGTGCACATGAGTACCTGAATGAAGTCGGGATTGAGCGCATGGTGTGGCCTGCTTGTAGCCCCGATCTAAACCTGACTGAGCACGTCTGGGATATGCTGGGGAGGCGTGCTAGGAGTCGTTACCATGACACACTGACTCAACTTCAGGCTGCACTCCAGGCAGAATGGCAGAGAACATTCCAGATTGCATCCTGAGTATGCCTGATCAGGTCACAGCTATAACTGCGACTAGAGGTGGTAAAATATGTTGCAGATATATAGAGTACCATACAACAGGGCAAAGATCTACATTTTAACATTTCCAGATTTAAGTTGGTGCACAGTTGTGATTGTCATGATCAATAATGCTTCTCAATTTAAAATGCGCTAATTAATTTAAGATACACAGCCATATTGTTGTAATCAAACAATTGTACAATGTTTCATATGGACTATCATTACATTTTGTTTGAAATACATTGCATTCCATTTTTCATTTATTTTATTCTTTATTTTATTTTTTGCCTGTCGGTGTATTATATCTTTAAATAAAAGATCCATGAATAGGAAACTGGGAAAAAGGCAGGAAGAGGAAGAAAAGGATCTAATTGAGATATGGCAGCCTAGAACATAGTTGTGTTTCTCAATAAATGTATATAACCAATATTTAATATGAGTCACGTCATAACAACTGACAAAAATTAAGCAAAAGGTAGCACGTTATCTCAATGAATTAAAAATGTGTGGTGGGAAAGTATGAACTCAGATAAACCTGTCTAGTTTGTATGACTTTTTAAAAATTCAGGATAGATTCTATGTAAAAAGGTTAAAAAATAAGGCATTGTAGCAGAACAGAACTTACTTTAGGAGGCTAGAGATATTGCTGAGAGAGGAGGTCTAAATCTGGACAGCTGCTAACTTCACTTTGGAAAATTTAATTATAATGGAAATGGAACAAACAGATACAAAAGCTAGGTTGGACAGGAACACTGATTAACAATAAACTGTCTGTATTTTAAAATACTCTGAGGCAGCTGTAAATTGAAGCTTTGAATATCTGTAGGTCCCAAGAGGTGGACAGTGTTTGAGAGTAAGTAAAATGGAAACAGCTACAATTCCCATCTCATATACTCCATGACATTGAAATTTCTAGTGTAGGTTACTTACTTGAAGTTTCATAGGTATACTTGGTTCAGTCAGGAGGATATGGGTTCAGCCCAGTTAGAAATATGAGAGGTGTAGAAATGTGAGGAACACATACACTCGGTAGTAGGTTAATTCCTCGTGCGAAGTTCATTAGGCATTGAGAGTTGTTTTTGGTTTGGTTTTCATGATTCCCTTGATTTGTTTCTACAGATGCTGGAACGCGAGAGTCGTCGTGAGAAGATCTTGGAGGCAAGAATGAGGGAGATACGACTCAAACTCAGAACAAAAGGGGACAAGGACATCAGCCGAGAGAGCAAGACATCACAACCTTTTCTAATTGGGCAAGCCAACCTCATTTTGAAAGCCGAGAGGGAATTCTTCAGCACTGTAGCCAAGGTAACTGAAACAATGTTACAAGTGGAAGCAGTGATGTTCACTATGGACTTTATGAGGGTCCTTAATCTCACAAGTTACAGATCATTTAGACATCAACTAAGCGAGTCCTGTGGTATAGAGGTTGTATGCCCACCTGCTGGAATGTGATTCATAGCAACTGAGTCAGCAAACCTGGTCATGAAGGCCAAATAATACAGCAGGTTCAGCAGCAAGCTCAAAATGGGCTACAGCTTCGTTTTACACATCAATAAACTGAAACCAGAAATAGCATTTTCAGTTTCAAAGGAATTAAATTTAATCAGACATTCAATGCTTTTCGAATGAATTTGCTGTAATATCATACATGATTTTCCCTCATTAAGGATTTCCTCAGTGGTAGAAACATGTCTTTGATCAGTGAACAGCACATCACATTGCCGTACATTAGATTTTAATATAATTTATGCTAACATCAAAATATAAAGTAGAATATTATATTACTTTTAAAAAATTAGAAAGATGAGAAGTTTAGAAACTGAATTTTTATTTTTGAGAAATGCTTACACTCAGTAGTAGGTTAATTCCTGGTGCAAAGTTCATCAGCGATTGCAAATGTGAAAAACATTCAAGCTTTTTAGACATTTTCAGTTGTGAAATTACCAGCATGTGCCAGTGGGCTTGTCAGTTTTAATTATTCTTTTGATGTTGACTCAAGCCATTATCTCTTTCTTTCTCTAACTGTGGCACTCTTGACACAAGATTGTGGCTCCACAGATGTTGCTTCTGGTGGATATGGTCTGCTGATTTCAGTCCGTTCCATCCTCTGTCTCTCATAAGATCTTTCTAACAGGGTATTAAAGGAGTTCCTTTGTTTGGTCAGTCCATCTACTGCACTCTCTTTCTTATGGTCTTTTACCATTAACTGTCCTTTAGTCTATTGATTTTTTAAGGTTGTCATCCTGTTGATTTGATATGTGGTCAAGAATTGTACTGTCCCCTCATGTCATTACTCAGACAGAGGCCTATACATGGTCTTTTAATCAGCATACAGAATTTTAACTCCTGTCTTCAACCACACTATCATCAACTCATTTAAGAACAGCAAAACGTTAGTTAGATGAATACTCCTATACAACCAAAACAGAAACACTACAGTGCTACATGAAGGAATAGGAATGACCCTAATTTACTTCTGAGGTATGCAGAGAAAAGAAGAGAATATCGAGCCATCGTAAAGAAGAAAAAGAAAACCTCTGGTGTTATGCAAAATAAAACTGCTACTTCAAATGAGTTTACAACAAGGGATCTAGACACAAATGGTATTCATCCATTCACTATTAATTAAGTAGATAATCTCCCGTTGGGTTCCCAGAATAGAAAAGCAGCGGGACAATATGGCGTATTTACCAAACAAAATAAAACAGGATATTATAGAATATTATATAATGAATGCTTTTCAAGAAAGACAATTCCAGAACAAAAGAGACCACTCAGTAGCTACTGTAGTATATAAGGGTAAGGGTAAGAACCACAACCCTGATGTTTACAGATGTACTGCAACAATAGGCAATCTTCAAGATAATCTCTAAGCTCATAATGAAATGAACCGAAGCACAAATAAGAGATGCTATACCAACCAACCACCAGGGAAGTCTACAATTCATTCTGTCTCTGAACAAGTGCAGGAAATCAGCAATGCCCTAGCTCAACCATCTACTCCACTGTCTGCATTATTCATTGACTACTTCAAAGCACTTGACAAAGTTGACTGAAAGAAGTTGATTAAAAAAACTGAAAGTTTTAGGGGAAACTAGTCATGTTCTGGAAATTATAAACTGGGTGAGATGGCCATGCGGTTAGGGTCGCGCAGCTGTTTTTTGTTGCTGGTCATTCAACCAAGCTTTATGCTGGCATAGTATTGCTATATCACACTCTTCATTCCACCATGCATGCTTTTTTTGTTTTTTAATGGGAGCAACTTCTGCTAAGGCTTTTAATTTGATAACAGTGGTCCCCAAGTTGTCACTTAAAAGCGTTATGGATTTCAGAGTCATTAATATAATATTGCATCCGGGAGATAGTGGGTTCGAATCCCACTGTCAGCAGCCCTGAAGATGGTTTTCCATGGTTTCCCATTTTCACACTAGGAAAATGCTGGGGCTGTACCTTAATTTAGGCTATGGCCACTTCCCACTCCAAGGCCTTTCCTATCACATCATCGCCATAAGACCTATCTGTGTCGGTCTGACATAAAGCAAATTAAAAAAAAAATTATAAAATTGATTTTGAATGTGAAGTACATAAAAATTAAGGATAACCTATCAGTAACCACTCCCATAATACAGATAAGGGGAATGTTACAAGCAGGTTCATCTCATGTTAAAGATCACACAAGTATGTGAACACTCTGGTAATCCCAAACAATTGCAATTTACACAATATTGTATTATAACAACAAGATTTTTGTACGTTGAGAACATATTTATTAAGTTGTAAGTGCGAATTAACTTTCCGTTTCCATTTGAATCATGCATCACGCCAGCTAATCACAAGCCCATTTTGAACTACCAAAGTTGGGTTTATTGCATAACTAGAGCTTGAAGAGGCAATGCTGTGGGTATAATGGGTATAATGTGGGTATAATGGTGGGTATAATGATTATGAATACAATTCCTGTGTGATCACGGTCTGCTGGTCTGCTTCCAATGTCTTATGCTGAAGTTCTTCTCAAATCCCAAAGATGGCAGCATGTATTGCTTAATCTGTCGTGGTTAATTGATCAACTGCATGGCGGTGTTCTTGCCAGTCACATGCACACATAGCCTAATAATTGCTTAATGAACCAAAGAGGCGTTTAGCCAACTGCATGTACTTTGAGCTTGTGTAGTTGAAAATGTTAATTAGGCCTAATTAAAATTCTTACAAGTATGTTGGCAACTCTTCTGTAGAGTGGGAGTATATATTCCTTTCACAGCAATATTACGGGTATGTAAGCAGTGGCGAAGCGTGCACTAAGTAAGGGGGTAGACAGAGATTTTTTAAAAATTTAAACTATTTCAATCATATTATACATGGAATTTTGTTTTCAATGCATACAGATCTGTATTCAATAATATATATATATTTTTTTTTTTGCTAGTGGCTTTACATTGCACTGACACAGATAGGTCTTATGGCAACAGTGGGATAGGAAAGGCCTAGGAGTTGGGAGCAAGCTGCCGTGGGCTTAATTAAGGTACAGCCCCAGCATTTGCCTGGTGTGAAAATGGGAAACCTGGAAAACTATTTTCAGGGCTGCCGACAGTGGGATTTGAACCCATTATCTCTCGGATGCAATATTATATTAATGACTCTGAAATCCATAATGCTTTTAAGTGACAACTTGGGGACCACTGTTATCAAATTAAAAGCCTTAGCAGAAGTTGCTCCCATTAAAAAACGAAAAAGCATGCATGGTGGAATGAAGAGTGTGATATAGCAATACTATGCTAGCATAAAGCTTGGTTGAATGACCAGCAACAAAAAACTGAAAGTTGTAGGGAAGAATTAATCAGTGCTAGATGATTAACAAAGAAATCAGGAGGGTTAAAGGGAACCATCAGAAGGAAACAAAATCTATTGATGAGGCTTTCAGTCGCTATAAAACAAGAGACTAATATAGGATATTTAAACAATACCAAACAAATTATACTCCCCCTACTCTTCTGATGAAGGATACGAATGGAAAGGTGGCCCATAATGATTATGACAATGCAATCATTTTGGCTGAATACTTCAAAACACTACTTAGTGTTGAACCTGAAGATTATTTTGAATTTGATCTGTATCCCAGAAATAATACACCTTTGGAAAAGATCATACAACTGGTTTACGATTAAGTGTGTGCAGCTTTTGATTCACTTAAAAATTTTAAAGTGGCAGGAGAGAATCACCTAGTAGCGGAACTTTGTACACACTATTCGGAATTTACATAAACATCTCATTGAGATATGGAGTATCGAAAAATTGCCAGAAGAATGGAATGTTGCAATTATACACCCACTACACAAAAAAGGCGATAGATCAGTTCGTAGTAATTATCGAGGAATTTCTTTGTTGGATATATAACACTTATTCCAGAATTCATGAACAACTTGACAGTGAATTTGGTGAATATCAGGGTGGTTTTTGTCCAGGACGAAGCAGTCCAGATCAAATTATCAGTCTCAAATGGATTATAAAACATCAAAGGATTAGGAGCAAAAATTTAGTGATCACTTTTGATTTTCAAAAGTCTTTGATATTATCCATCATGAATCATTATTGCATATCCTTACTGAATTTGGTTTACATCGGAAACTTGTTAACCTTATTGCGGTCGCTCTTAGAAATACAAAATCTAAAGTTAGTTTCAGAAATGAAATCTCTGAACCATTTGAAATTCATACTGGTCTTCGACAGGAAAATGGATTATCCCCGTTGTTGTTTAATTGTGTGCCGGAAAAAAATTACGCATGAGTGGAATAAGATATGTCCACCGACTGTTAAGGTTGGAAGAAATATTTGACTAAATTGTCTCACATTTGCTGATGATTTAGCATTATTAGCAAATAGTATTGAAGAAGCTAAATTTCAAGTAGAGGAATTGGAATGATTAGCAGCAAAGGTGCAAAGGATGGAAGAGACTAGAACCCGCAGACAATACTTGGAAATGGCGGTATTTGGAAGGAGACCTGTTGGACGTCCCAGAAGAAGGTGGCTGGACCAAATAAATGCAGACCTTATCGAGAAAAGAACAACACTGCAGAATGTGAAAGGAGAGGAACTCTATAATGACAGGGACCGATGGAGGCATATTGTCCACAAAAGTCCTACCCGGCCTGCTGGAAGGATACCCAGATGATGATGATGATGATGATGATGATGAGCAGCGAAGGTTGAGCTGAAAATTTCTTTTGAGAAAACAGTAATTATGCCATCTTTTCAAGTTGACACTTCAAATATTATGTTAAATAATACTCAGAAAATAAGGATTGTTGGTCATTGAATTCCTTAAATAGGTTTTAATTTATTTCAAGGCACTCATAGCACGCTCACTAGCAAGTGATGTTAACGGAATAGACAGCATCAAGTTAAGCAATTTCGTTGTTTCGTTGTTCATTATTATTACGATTATAACTTGGAATGCTAATGAAAAAGCATCCATAGATAGTAAGGTAAGGGTGTATTCTGCCTGAAGATAGGTCCAAACCTCCCACAGAGGTGTGCCTGAGCCGGAGTTTACGTACGGTAGGGTGGCCAGTTCCTTTCCGCTCCTCCATTCCCTTACCCCCCCACCAACAGTGCGTGGCAACCCATCCAAATCTTGACCACGCCCAATGTTGCTTAACTTCGGAGATCTCACGGGATCCGGTGTTTCAACATGGCTACAGCCATTGGCTCATAGATAGTAAAACTCAAAAATTGAGAACGAGCACAACAAATTACCTGGCCGAGTTACAAGAAACAGTCTCTTCTGATTAATGCTAAATTTCGACATTATTACTCCGTCGTTAAGCCAGAAGCAACATATGCAAGTGAAACATTATTTAAACTAAATACCCAATCAACAATAGACAAACTGCAGAAAGTTGATAGAAGAATTCTTCGGACAATGATTAATAAAAAAACACCAGATTGATGGCCAGTGGAGACTTTTGCCAAATTCAGTACTTTACAAGGAAAGTGAATCATTCATTGACACAATGCAAAAACAGAGGATTGCATTCTTTGGACACATATACCGCTTACCCAATACTAGACTCCTGAAATGACTTTTTGATTTCTTTTGGAATTGTAAAACAATAAACACATGGTTTAAAGAAACTCTAATGGATTTAGATGAATAGAAAATTACTAAAGATCAAATTTAAAATAGAGAAGAGAAATGGATTCTAAATAAAAAGTACACAAGAATATCATTAAAAATATTGCAGTGTAAGCAGTATGTTATATCTGCAGAAGAACGGGCTGCAAGATCATCCAGAATGAAGAAGTTTTGGGAAAGAAAAAAAGTTGTCAAGTGTTAAAAGCTGAACTTATTCTTTGAAGACATTGTTGTATAAGGTTTGATTTTGGTGCTCCAATGTTGGCATAAACAGTGTAAAAAAATAAATAGATAAATAAATAAATAATGATTCTGAAACTAAGACAAACCCTGTAACAACCCATAACCCTACGTGCACTCGTTTTATTTTCTAATATGGACTAAACAGGCAATGGGGAGTTGTCAAAGAACAGCATACTTTTAGAATAAAAATAGCAATATAATTCACTGTTATGTAGATTTAATAAGAGAAATAAATAGTCACCTTAAACAATATTCTTGTAAATGAGTTCAAATTGCCTGTCCTTCATTTCAGCAAATATATCTATTACTCTCGTCTTGAAGTCAGGCATCTTGCTAACATGCCACAGCAGTTCCTTCTCTCTAGCTAGAGTTCCCAAGTTAGACAGTCATTGGTTGGTCATTGAATTCCTTAAAGAGGTTTTAATTCATTTCAAGGCACGCATAGCACGCTCACTAGCAAGTGATGTTAATGGAATGGACAGCATCAAGTTAAGCAATTTTGTTGTTTCCATATACACACTCTGGAGTTCATTATTAACCCTCGAAGTGGCGGTCATTTATCCTGTAATGGCAGCGATATTTTACCGGTGTTGCAGACTCTTAGTATAAATTGTGTTAAAAATCGATGACTTGTTATACATACATAAACAGCACACCCTTTTATCCTCAAAAGTACAAGGAATAAGATGATGATGATACTAAAGCTGTTATTTATCATCCACAAAGTGTAAGACCAAAAATACCGTATGTTGAATTTGTTTATATTATTTATTTTTGCAAAAGTTTTGCTATATATAAAATGTTTATATTTAGGTAAATTTAAAAAAATGACATATACAAAAGAAGCACCAGTTCATAGTAAATAGGTGCGTACCAGTGTGTAGTTTATAATACTGTTCTTAGCTGAAAAAATTATACAACAATTGTATGCTACCACTTCTACATTTCACTCAGAGTCACTTGGGTGGGTATTTCTTTTTACTCCATGATTGTGAGGCCTCCAGAAGTGCACTAGTTTATAACACCCCTGGTGGATACCACCATTACATCCTCGACACCAGAATGTAGACTTCTTCTTCTTCTTTACTTTCAAGCACACAACACATAGGCGATTGTTATTCTGTGGCAATATTTCGAGAGCATGAGAGGGGCCTCCTGCATGACCTGTTGGCCTCACAACTGGAATTGGGAACTGTTCATTTAGCAATCCCCTAACTATAGTGATCATGAAGTCTCATCTTGCTAAAGGCTTATCAGTGTTCTTTATGTACAGTACGTATGTGTCAAATAATGTCATATCTAGAAGATTTGAAAAAAACTGCTTCCAGTACCTTCTAGTGGGTCTGGAACAAGTGGAATGGAAAATGCACTTACCTTTATTATCTACTTTATGTACAGGACGTATGTGTCAAATAATGTCATATCTAGAAGATTTGAAAAAAACTGCTTCCAGTACCTTCTAGTGGGTCTGGAACAGGTGGAATGGAAAATGCACTTACCTTTATTATCTACACCTCCCATGAAGTTATTGTAC
This sequence comes from Anabrus simplex, assembly GCF_040414725.1. Lineage (NCBI taxonomy): Eukaryota > Metazoa > Arthropoda > Insecta > Orthoptera > Tettigoniidae > Anabrus > Anabrus simplex. The sequence continues at coordinate 713,823,366 of NC_090265.1, forward strand.
TTATGAATCAGTAGTGATTTCAACCCCTCATTTCCCTCAGTGTAACATCCCGTTGTGAGACAATAAACTGGTTTCCTTGTTTTCGTCTCTTTATAAGCAACAAGTAGAACGTCACCTTGCATAAAGTAAACGATTTGCCCAGGTTCAAGTTATGTACCTAAAACAATCTGAGACAGTCCCTTTGAAGATTTATTCACTGTTCCTGTGAGGAAATGATTCAGTATTGCTGAGATGAGTGCATATCAACACTTCAGATTGATATCAGAAGGAAAACTGGTGACTAAATATAGCTGGCTCAGCTGAGACATTTGTATGGCCGGCCGCTGAGTATGTAGCAGCTAGCACAAGACAGCGGAATTATGACGCTACTTTGGCAACGATTTACACTAGATTAGTGTAAGATGTTATTATACAAACTATTTCATGATTATGGCCGAACATTTCTCCTTCAATTGATTCATAATTAGCACATTTCGATGAATAATAATATTATCGAAATAAAATAAAGAGCATGCCACTGGGCAAACGCATAAAACGCCTGGTATCAGGCGCTTGCCACTTGGAGGGTTAAGAATGTAAGCCAATATTTGTTGGGGTTATAATACCGTAATTAATTTTGGCGGGCAAGGAAATGTATGTACTTGAAGGGTTTTGATGCTATCATTCATATATTAGGTGTAAGTTTGCTATACATCGTATTTGAATATTATTTTATTTTCAGATGTGTCTTATAATAAAGTAAATCCAAATTAATTACATTTAAAGCAAGCCTGAGATCGTAGCCAATAAGAACACTTTTATAACTGAGATCTAAATACTAGCCAATGAGAGTAAGAAGGGACGCTGGTAAATCTGTCTACTGGGCGGAGAAATCTTGCTATAGGAAAGTCATAGTTTCACAATCAGCACCTACAAATAGCGTTAGTGTTGCTCTATCTGAAAGCTTTGAAAATCAAAGGGAACATACACAGGATGGACAGCGTCTACTTTTGCCTACGTGCTTCGTGTAACTAACGCGAGCCCTAGTATTGCCGAAGTGAGTCGAAAATAAGTAAAGCGGGGAATACATTAATGTCATGTATGTGGAAATAATTAATGTTCTAAAAAGTAACTGAATTGACTAGACAATATTTTGTTCACAAAATGTTAAGGGTACACGCTGTCTACCCTGTCTCTCCTGACGCTTCACCCTTGTATGCAAGTTATTTTTATATTTTGGGTGTTAATTTCATATTTGGATTCATGTCGGTCTATTCTGTACTAGCTGATGTACCCGTGCTTCGCTACGGAATGCTACATTGTACACAGAATTGTAGGTTAGGTATAGTACACGTTGTGAGCAAGACTGTATTAAATTGCATAGCTCTTACTGTTACCCTAGAAACGCGATGGATAAATCACCAAACATCTTTTCTCATATGAAGACTGCTTTAGGGAATTTTCATTGTAATAATAGGCCTGCTTGCCTACCATCATTAACAATCAGGTTGCGGAGTTTTCATTATAATGGCAGACACTCATTTTCTCACTTTTAACGAACAATACTACGCTGCCGATCTAACAGTCCAAAGTTCCAGAGCTGGAATGACCAGGCCGCAGACAGCCGTGATACGTGAACACTCTGTCTTTTTTTTTTTTGGGGGGGGGAATAGTGAAGATTCCCAGGGAAAAAACTATGCCCTTTTACTAATCTGTTTCCTAGGAGTACCCGATCAGTCGGAAAATCTCAATTCACTACACTGGCAGCGGAAAAATCTATCTGACTTGGAGGCAAATTTTTTCTCCAAGCCAGAGGAGAAACCCCCTCTTCACTGCTAATTTTGAATAAAATGAACGTAGAATTTAATAAAAGTGAAGAGGAAGAAGCTCTTTTTAAGAAACGGCTCTTTTCAGGGTTGAATTTTGATTTACTTAGTGAATTGTGGTCCTATAATTTGGAATATGTCTAAATTGTAATTCTAGACCAGGTCATACTACTACTACTACTACTACTACTACTACTAAGTGAACCTTTGCCTTAACAGTGCACACTGTTCATTCAAACCAGCACGTCAGAGTAGGGATCGAATAGCTGGAATACTATGATGAACCAGTGAGTTACGTTCCAGCAGAATGGTATCAGAAAATGTATGAACCAGAGGAATGACATGCTAAAGAAGAAAGTTCTCTAACTCCCCAGCCATTTTCCGCCAATATTCCGTCAGGCTGTTATACTCGGTCTTCTTCTTCTTCTCTCGGTGTCTGTCTGTTTTGGATGTTGGCGATCATGATGGCTATTTTCGTCTTGTTTGTGGCAGTGCGGAACAGTTCAACTGATGACATATTGCACCACCCTCTAAGATTGTCAAGCCAGGACCTCTTTTGCTGTTGATTTTCCCCTGGAGTATTTTTTGGAGTAGGTTGTATCTATCTGTGTTGCGCATTATATGTCCCAGATACTGCAGCTTTCGGCATTTCACCATCTTGATCAACTGAGGTGTTGTGTTCATCCTACTCATTACTTCCACATTTGTCATTCTCTAGGTCCAAGATATTCTCAGGATCTGCCTATAAAGCCGTGTTTCAAAGGCCTCCAGCTTCTTCTCTATATTTTTATTTAAGGTCCATGTCTCTACACCAGAAAATACATAACAGTGCAGAAGTTTGATTTTAGTCCCTAAAGTTAGATTGTGGCTTTTAAACACACTGCTCGGTACGCAGCAGTAATCCCATCTATCCGAGTTGTGCGGCATCATAAGAGAAAAAGAACATCACCACAAACAATGGTCAATGTAATGTTATTGTTGATCAATGTTATGCGCTTTCAATATTGTAGGCCTTCACATTTAGTTTTCTTCCGACTCTAAAATACCACTCTTTTCATAGTCGGTACAGTGAAATTGAATAAAACATAAATGGTCGGAAATTGTGTTCTCTATAACTTTTGTTATGCAGTACTTTTCGATAGGACCAGTAACATAGGTAGGCTGTTTAAAAATTAAATTTTAGGTGCCTTCCCCTCAACTACAATTTCATATAGGGCGAAAAAATTGTTTATAACTTAGTCTGTAGTTTCTTATTCCCCAACTCTATATACTGACTTTCATTAAATTCTGTTAACCCATTTTCTCATGGCTTGGCGTTGAAATGGACTGGCAACAAAAATACAAATTCATGAATATCTGTGCTATCAAAGCCTGTACGGTAACAATGTATGACATTAATGATCGGACTGACTTTAGTTATGTAGTATTTATCGATAGGACCACTAATAATATAAATATTTGAGAATTAAATTTTAGGCCTTCCCCTAAACTACCATTTTACTCAGCGTGAGTAAAATGATTTATAGCCTAGATTGTAGTGGCTCACCCCCCGTCTTCACATACCGATTTTCATTAAATTCTCTTCAGCCATTTTCTCGTGATGCGTGTACATACAGACAGACAGACAGACAGACAGACAGACAGAAATTATGGAAAAGTAAAAAGTGCATTTCCTTATTACTATGGACATGACCAATACAGAAATACCATTCTTTTCAAATTCTGTGCAATGTACAGACAAAACTCTTATTTTATATATATAGATTATTATTGACAAAATATAGACTACGTGGGCTGCCATTTATGTATTAACTGACTGAGGGGGAACTTACATAGTTATTTTAATCTACTCTCTGCTCTGTGTGGACACCCAAAGACTTGAAGCACGTGATTTTACTGGTTACAAGGAAACCCCAGGAGCCCATTTCTGTTCAATCTAATGACTGACATTTGTGCAATTACCGCCAAAAGCAAAAAAAAATCTATATATATAAAATAAGAGTTTTGTCTGTACATTGCTCAGAATTTGAAAATAATGGTATTTCTGTATCGGTCATGTCCATAGTAACAAGAAAATGCACTTTTTACTTTTCCGTAATTTCTGTCTGTCTGTATGTATGTATGTACACGCATCACGAGAAAACTGTTGAAGAGAATTTAATGAAAATCGGTATGTGAAGTCAGGGGATGAGCCTCTACAATCTAGGCTATAAATCATTTTACTCACGCTGAGTGAAATGGTAGTTTAGGGGAAGGCCTAAAATTGAATTCTCAACTATTTATGTTATTAGTGGTCGTATTTTAAAGAAAATGGTTATGCAAAGTTGGGGAGTAAGTTGCTACAATCTAGGCTATCAATAATTGTATTCACGCCGAGAAAAATGGTAGTTTAGGGGAAGGCCTAAAATATAATTCTCAAATATTGTTATTATTAGTAGTCCTATCTTGATGAAAATCGGTATACAAAGTCAGAAAATAAGTCGCTATAGTCTAGGCTGTAAATTATTTTATTCACGCTGAGTGAAATGGTAGTTTAGGGGAAGGCCTAAAATGTAATTCTCAAATATTTCTTATTAGAGGTGTAATTGATAAATGCTACATAACTAGGGTTATATAGTATTAAATTTCCTATTATTCATGTCTTATACATTGTTACCGTACTGGCTATGATCACAAAGATATTCATGATTTTGGATTTTTGTTACTGCGCCGAGTAACCAGAAATGGGCAAACAGTATTTAATGAAAATCGGTATGTAAAGTCGGAGAATAAGAAACTACAGTTTATGGTATAAAATATTTTACAAATCACAGAGACGAAAGAAAACTAAATGTGAAGGCCTACAATATAGAAAGCTCATAACATTGATCAACAATAACATTACATTGACCATTGTTTGTCGTGATGTGCTTTGTGTCATATGTTGCCCTTCATCTCCGGTAGATAGGATTACTGCTGCGTACAGAGTATTTTTTATTTGATTTACGTTGCACTGACATAGATAGGTTTTATGGCGACGATGGGATAGGAAAGGGCTAGGAGTGCCTTAGGCCTTAATTAAGGCAGGCCCAGCATTTGATTGGTGTGAAAGTGGGAAACCACGGAATACCATCATCAGCACTGCCGACAATGGGGTTCGAATCCACTATCTCTCGGATGCAAGCTCACAGCTGCGCACCGCTAACCACACGGTCAACTCCCACAGTCGTACAGAGTGTAACAGCCTGCCTGAATATTGATGGGAAGTAGCTGGGGGAGTTAGATAACTTTCTTCTTTAGCATGCCATTCCCCTGGTTTATAAATTTTCTGATACTACTGGTACGTAACACACTGGATCATCATAGCATTCGGGCTATTCAATCCCTACTCTGAGTCACTGACTGGAATGAACAGTGTGCATATTGAGTGGAATAATGGCAGATGAGTGTTCATGGCAATCTGCGGCCTGGTCATCCCAGCTCTGGAACTTTGGACTATTAGATTGGCACCGCAATCTAACCGTAGCACTGTTCGTTAAAAGTGATAAAACGTGCGGCTTTCCATTTGATAGAGTATTTTATATGATAGCATTGCTTTTAATCGCTACATTCATACTTACGTTTTTGTAATGACCTATGTTGATTTCAGGTTAAGAAAACCACAAAGTCAGTCTTTCTGAGAATCCCGTAGCGAAGCACGGGTACATCAGCTAGTTATACATAAATGTGGATGACATCTCTCCATATGATATTACAAAAGATTTGGATATCAGAAAAATTCCCAAACAACAGCTATAAATAATCCAATTCATAAGAAAGGTGAAAGAAGTATTCCAGACAGCTATAGAGGTATTTCCATCTTTGACTGTGTGCCACACCAAGCTTGCTTTGGTGCTGCACCATTCATAAACATCATATCTCTGTGGTTATGCCATTGACGTCATTGTTGGTATGCTCCTAAATGTGACGTGTAACAAACTTCTCCTTGGCAGATGGTGCTCTTGGCTGTCTGTTTTTGAGATTCTTTGTCTCTAGGTCTCCTCCTTGGGAGGAGCCTGTCTGATAGGGAGGCCAATAATGGACGGCCTCGGAAAGATGGACAAAAAGGGATTTGAAATGAGTGTATTGAATTATAAATGGTCCTTAACTTAGATTTATCCTCTCCTGTACCTGATTCTCATTCTAGAGTCGATGTTCCCGGTTATGTAGAGCCTCTGAGTTCTACCTCTGCATTATGCAGGTATTTATTCGTTCTGTTTGCAGTAGTTGTGCGGATGCTACATTATGAGTTTTTTGTTCTGAAGACGTTTTACTTTTGTTTACTGCAGATCTCTTTTGCTTTGTATGTTTTGTTTTTCTTTGTACTTTACATACGCGTGAGAACGGAGGATAGTATCTATCCGTTTGTTTAGTTGATGTGCTTGCTTGTGACTTTACATTGAGACCTACCATTGTTGTTGTTCGTCGGTCTCCGTTCATGGCTGAGCTTTTTGGAATATGCTATTAGATCATGCTACAATTTGATATTCATGTTTGTCCATGCAAGGAAATACGAATATATCACGCAGCGTGCATATGGTGACTGTTACGATTGTAGTTTGGGTGAGCCTTGTCTCTCTTTGCAGCGATCCAGTATTACGATCTGTGGTGTCTAAATGAAGCTTGTGAGTCCATGAAATTACATGTCGTGCTATGCAGATTGTTTCCCTAATATGCCTTGATGCACTGACCAATCGTGGGTCCTTATCGCTTTGGATCTCTATTCTGTGTGTGTGTGTGTGTGTGTGTGTGTGTGTGTGTGTGTGTGTGTGTGTGTGTGTGTGTGTGTGTGTGTGTGTGTGTGTGTGTGTGTGTGTGTGTGTGTGTGTGTGTGTGTGTGTGTGTGTGTGTGTGTGTGTGTGTGTGTGTGTGTGTGTGTGTGTGTGTGTGTGTGTGTGTGTGTGTGTGTGTGTGTGTGTGTGTGTGTGTGTGTGTGTGTGTGTGTGTGTGTGTGTGTGTGTGTGTGTGTGTGTGTGTGTGTGTGTGTGTGTGTGTGTGTGTGTGTGTGTGTGTGTGTGTGTGTGTGTGTGTGTGTGTGTGTGTGTGTGTGTGTGTGTGTGTGTGTGTGTGTGTGTGTGTGTGTGTGTGTGTGTGTGTGTGTGTGTGTGTGTGTGTGTGTGTGTGTGTGTGTGTGTGTGTGTGTGTGTGTGTGTGTGTGTGTGTGTGTGTGTGTGTGTGTGTGTGTGCTCTCTCTGCTTGTGTGATTTATGGTATTCTCCACAGCTCATGGGTGTTATTTTCATTTAACTTTCATTTCTCTTTTATTTTTGCTTTCAGCTATTTTTGGGCCTGACTAATAATTTTGTGATTTTCCTTTAGTTTTATCTGTTTGATTGTTGATATTGTTTACCCAACTTGTAACTATGGCAACTATTCCTTTATGTAACATTTTCTTTTTTTCCTTGAGATGCTGTTTTTGGTAGAGATGGTAATTGTTGTGTGTTCGCGTCTCAGGTGATGCTCGCTTGGAGCTCGTGTGATATGTTTTCGATTGGGATATGCGAATCCCTGTACATTTTATTTTGATTTTCTCCCACACCTGTCCAGCTTCTCAGTTCTGTGTTTGAAGTATTTCACATTACGAAATTAAGTATTTTTGAGATGAGTTGATATTCTGAGGTGTGGTTATTATTTTGGAAGAGAAGATTGTGGCTACTCTCGTCGATACTTATTGAGCCTCATGATGTTGCTGAACACCTGTCTACGTGTAACATACTCTATATATCTTTATAAATGTAAGTTACTATCCCATGCTTTACCATTTTTTGCTCAATAGTTTATTCATCTAATTTTCGTATGTGTTAATAAATCCCTCATGTTTTGTACTCATTCTTTCATTTGGGGAGGGGTACAGGTTTTACGTTTTCCCTGCTTCCTGTCATTATTTGCCTACGTACGAGTCCAGCTCCAGACTGTTTTAGTCTGTTCCGACCAGTCCACGAGGTGAGTATCGACATGTGGATGTTGATATATACTTGGTAGCAGGAGATCCCCTGTGGTGAGTATTGCGTGTCGTGTGTGGGTAGGTGAAGTGGTAAGCAGAGAGTGGTTCATGGTCGGAGTGTTTCATCAAGAGACTGATTTTTGGTGAAGCAGAGCTGGATTTGTTTATAAACCAGCCCCCTTGCTTGGTATTTGTATAGTGCCATAACAAATATATATTAATTAACTCTACTTTGCAGCAGGCATTCCGTTGCATCTTGTGCATAGTCTTTGTTTTGATTTTACTGTTGTTGAACGATACCCTTTATATTAACCATTCATTTTATCTGTAAATAGTGGAGAATGTATGCGACAATGTTTGTGAAAATCCTCCCTGTGTTGAAATGCAAAATAATTCGAACGTGCCTAATGAAAGTATTTCCATTCATTCTAGTAGTGATCACAACAATGCTAATGTTGTAGAAAACAATCACCCCAATGAGCTTATCTCTCATACAAATATGGATATTGTTAATCAGACTTCCTATCCTATGACGAGTGGGCCACCTCTATTTAACCCTGCTTTAGATGTTATTCGTATTAAATTTGCGATTTTCAGGAGAAGAAAAAAGGCTCTTGGTTATTGAATTCTTGGAAAGGGTCGAAGATGTCGCAGCATGTTCCTCTATGACCCTTCATTCCTGGTATGTTAGAGGGATGTGCGAACAAATGGTTTTGATTAATCAAATATAAAATTCTATGCTGGTCCGACTTCATGAAAAAGCTCAAAACTAGGTTTAGTCTATCAGATATGAATATTATCCTCAAGCAGGAGATTCTTCGAAGAACACAGGGTCCTGAGGAACCTATTGATGAGTATGTCACTGGTACACTTACGTTATTCAATCGCCTAGATGTCAGTGTCCACGAAGCTGAGAATTTTGATACCTTTTATTGCAACCTGGCTTCAAAGTATAAACTCTTCATAAATAGGTCTGAGGTGAATTGCGTTGACGATATAGTCAATTTAGGCCGTGAATTTGAATCTACGCTGAAACTAAACCATCTATATCAACCTCCCCCTCCGCCCGCTGATTGCTCTTTCCCTGATACCGCTTGTCGCTCTGTATCAAAATTGGTCTCTTTTGCCAAGCCACCCACCCGCACGTCATACACCGATCGCTCTGTTGACCATTTCGAGCCTCCTCGCTCCTCTGATCACGTAGCTGGTGCTCTTCAAAATCAAAACATGTCCCTTCGCAAGATGGTGAATTCAATCAAGTGTTGGAACTGTGGGAAGGAAGGACACATCTTCAAATATTGTAACTCGAAACCCTCCGTAAAATGCTGTCAGTGTGGCCTAGCTGGCGTGTTTCGAAATATCTGTCTGCGATGTTATGGGAACCGGGGAAACAGACTCCACACCAACGTAATGGCCCGCCGCTGGAGCCCAGAAATTCTTCTAATCGCAAAATTTGTGGACTCCCTTCTACGTCGCCCTGGGCCAAAATTCTTTCTGGTTCACGTTCAGCATGTGCCCTACTTGACACTGGATACTCCGGCTCCTTCATAAATCAGTCCTTAGTAGAGGGGATGAATTTGAAGTATCTTCGGGATTGCGAATGCTTCACAACCAACATGTCAGCTGATGGTCATCGCATGTGCCCTATAAAAAGTGTCAGAATTCACTTCATCATTCATAATTTCTCTCGGGATTGGAATTTTAACGTTGTTCCCGAGCTAACTGTGCCTCTCATCCTTGGTTCCAATTTTATGTTAGCCAGCGCCTTATTTATTGATTTCATCAGCCGTTCATTTGCCTTTCGTTTTAGATCAAATGAAAGTTTTCCTTTCAAAAACCCTTCTAATAACAAATTGATATGTCTGGTATCAAACTACAGCCCTCTTTTTGATCTATCTGATCTATATAACAATCAAGCCTCTATGCTCAACAATCTTCTTAAAGATTTTCCTGAGGTACTTACTGCCAAACTAGGGTGTGCAAAAGAGTTCTCTTATTGCATTGACCGAGCTTGATAGCTGCAGTCGCTTAAGTGCGGCCAGTATCCAGTATTCAGGAGATAGTAGGTTTGAACCCCACTGTCGGCAGCCCTGAAAATGGTTTTCCGTGGTTTCCCATTTTCACACGAGGCAAATGCTGGGGCTGTACCTTAATTAAGGCCACGGCCGCTTCCTTCCCACTCCTAGCCCTTTCCTGTCCCATCGTCGCCGTAAGACCTATCTGTGTCGGTGCGATGTAAAACAACTAGCAAAAAAAAATTTGATTGCATTGAATTAAAAGACCGTACTCCTGTTAGACACACTCCTTTTAGTTGTTCTCCCCCCAAGTTCACTGCTATGAGGAAGTGTATTAACGAACTATTAGAAAAAGGTGTCATTAGCCCATCAAAGTCTTCCTTTAGTAGTCCCGCTTTTCTGATCCCCAAAAAGGATGGCCAACCTCGTCTTGTGATCGATTACCAGTCTTTCAACCGTCACATTGTATTTGACAGTTTACCCTTTCACACCATCAAATTGTCTCTACAGTCTTTTGGAAAAGCCTAGTTTTACTCCATTTTCAATTTCAACTCTGCATATTTCCAGATTCCCCTCAACCCTAGTTGCCACAAATTTACCGCTTTTGCCACTTCTTTCAGCTAATACCGATTTAATAAGGTAACAATGGGCATTTCAGTAGGTGGTCAAGTGCTGAGCCGCATTCTCGACTGTTTTCGGCGACTTAAAATTCTCCCACCTATACGCATATTTGGATGATGTAGTAATTTTTTCCAACACATTCGAGGTACATCTCGCTCATCTTTGTGAGTTTTTCACTAGGTTGAAGAGGCATGGTTTTACCATAAATCCTGAGAAGGTATCTTTATGCTCTAGGCGAATTAAATTTTGGGGCATATTGTTTCCAGCTCCGGCATCTCTGTTAATCCTGAGAGGGTTAAATGCATCTGTGAATTTCCCAGGTCTAAAAAAATCTGAGGTGTACGCATATTTCTTGGCATGGTAGGATTCTACAGTAGGTTCATCCCTAACATTTCCGAAATCTTGGACCTTTGAACCTTTTGAAAAAGAAAAACATTTGTTTCTTCTGGAGTGACACTTAAGAATGAGCTTTTCATCAGCTCAAAGATGCCCTCCGCCAAGCTGCTATGTTGCTCAGTGCTGACTTCAACGGTGAATTTGTCCTTCAGTGCGACGCCAGTGATATTACTGTCTCTGCTGTATTAAATCAGTAACTTGAAGATGATAGTCTGGCCCCTATTGCTTATTTTAGTAAGAGATTGCTCGACTCTGCAACTAGGTATTCCACAAATGAAAAGGAATGTTTAGCTGTTGTCCTTGGCATTGAAAAATTTCATTCCTACCTTGAACATCAACACTTTTGGGCCCACACCGATAATCAAGCATTGTCCTGGATGAGCGCGAAAGTCAAAAGTTTAGGGAGGACGGCTCGTTGTATCCTGAAATTATCTTCATACAATTGTACTGTTGTGCACGTAAGGGGAAAAGACAACATTGTTGCCAATTGTTTGTCGCGCATGTTTGAAAGTGTTGAAACAGCTGATTGCAATATTGGATGTAGTCCTGATAATCACCTTCCTGTTTGCGTTTTTCAAAATTACACTCTCAGCTTCACTGATCTGTCTGAATTCCAGAAAAAAGATGATGAATGTATCTGTTTGGTTGACAAACTCTCTAGGAAGGAACACGGTTGGGAATCCTTTGAAATAAAAAATGGTCTCCTGTGTCGTAAAGATCTTCACAACCATACTTCTAAAATTTTCATTCCTCAGAACCTAAGGCCTATGATTCTAAATTATTTTCATGACTCTCATTTGGGTGCTCACCTTGGACAATTAAAAACCCTCCTCAAAATCGCTTGGCAAAATTTAAAGAAAGAAGTCTTCAAACACGTCAAATTGTGACGTCTATCAAACATGCAAGCTCGCCCAAAATAGTCAGGTCGGCTTTCAACCCGCTGATGTTGCTAATTCTCCTGGAGAATAGTTATTCATCGATTTCTTTGGACCCCTAATAAATCTCAAAATGGCAACATACATATATTGTCTTGTCACTGATGCCACAAACCCACTAAGCTGGCAAAGCAGGGGGAGAGGTGATACTCCCACGTGGCGCATCTCAGGTGGCAAATAGGGGGGTCCTAACCGGCTTGCTGGCAGACTTGAGGGAAATAAAATACCTCTTGTGGACCAAACACACAACCCCCTGTGAGTGGGGGACGCAGACGAAGAATACACCCACGGTATCCCCTGCCTGTTGTAAGCGGTGACTAAAAAGTGCAACCAAGGGATGATTGTACAAGAACCATGAAACAACTTGTGAATAGTACCACCACGTGGGGAACACCATGGGTCGTTTTTACTTGCGCATAATACCACTATGTTAGGTATCAAATAGGTTTGTGATTAGTAGCAGCAGAGTGCATTGCCAGCTTCTACAGTACCTGTGATTAGTACCACTTTACGAGCGACACCATGGTTCTGGCTTACCTATGATTAGTACCCGCTATATTAGGAACACCATGGGATAGTGCGGGTCTCTGTGGTTAGTACACATATGTGATGAACACCATAGGTTTGCGTTGCCTGCAAATGGTGCCGCAATGTGCAAAACACCACAGGTCTGTATTCCATGTACGAATTTCATTACCTGTGAGTAATACCATACTATGTGGAATGCCGCGTGTTTATACCACTCTTGATTAGTACCGCAACATGACAAATACCATGGTTCTACTTTCCTACCATTATGAGGGGCCGAAGACATGGATTTTGGACCCCTTTAGACTAAAAGCATCATCGATTTAGTATTCTGCTACAGACGCAGTCCCTTGGTCAGTAATACTATTGTTTCATGTCAGTTTCTGTGAATGCACGACATTGTGGGTCGGATCCACTGATTGTTTTAAATTCATATCCATCCAATCATTCTTCGTCCTCACGTTTTGAATTCTGGTCAGTGGAGGATTTTGGACTTTTAATTTGTCATTCCATTTTGTCTTATTTTGTACCATTAGGGGCTTATGACCTGGATGTTAGGCCCCTTTAAACAACAAGCATCATCATCATCATCTGTCATTGATGGGTTCTCCAAGTTCATTTGGCTGTTCCCTGTTTGCAAGATTAACTCTAATGTTTCCGTTAATTTGTTATCTAAACATGTTTCCGGTAACTTTGGCCCACCTAAGATGTTAATATCTGACAACTCTTCTGTTTTTACTTCTGCCAATTTTCAAAACATGTGTTTCTCCTGGGGAATCAAACACACCTGTCTCAGCTCTCATCACCCTCAGCCTAAACTAGTTGAAAGATTTCATCGCAATCGAAAAACGTGTTTATCTGCCTTTCACCACAATAATCAATCCTGCTGGGATTGCTATCTCTCTTTTTTCAGCCTGGGATTCAACTCCACAGTTCACGAGTCCAGCTGGTTCACACTTGCTGAACTATTCTTGGGTAGAGTCCTCAACGATCCACTCTGCTTGAGGTGGAATATAGAGTATCTTTCTGGACTTTCCCGTCATTTGGATGTCTTGGATAAATGGAAGATGGCCTCCGAGCACCTGACCAAAGCCAGGGACAGAGTGGCACATAGATATAATAAGGGAAGGAAACCTGTGCCTTTCCAAGTTGGAGATTTGGTCCTGGTCAAAAGATTTCCCGTCAGTTCTACCATGGATCACATGAGCAGAAAACTGTGTCGGAAATGGTCCGAACTCAAAGGGATCATGGAATTTCTAGGACCTGTCACTGTCAGATTACCTATAGAGGATCTCTCCACTTGTGGGCTATCCAAGGCGCAGATCTCCATGCTAAAGAAGTACCACTCCAGGAACTCGTAACCTTTCGTTAATCCATTTTATTAATGACACTAGCTGTACTACCCGGCATAGCCTGGTTGGTTTAGGATGTTTACTTTTAAGATTAGTATCACCAGTTAGTTATGTTAAAGTGAATTTTTATAGAATTCACTTTCTGGGATATGGACTTTTACCATCTATTATATAGTTTTATATGTGTTTGATTTCAAGTTTTAAATGATTTCATTTTCGAGTAAAAGTTTGTCCTTGTGGAAGCTCAAATTGATTGGGAAGTATTTGATCCTTTCAAAAAGATAATAAGTGATAACTTCATGTATTTATCCGTCACGGTATAGATATGATCTACACGATTTCAACTGTCATTGAGACTCTCACTAATCGTCCTTGAGACCCCAAACGCAATGGATTCAGCATTAATCTTGGTCATTTTAGACTATTTACTACAAAACCCTTTCAGTGTCCCGTCCCAATAGAGGCTGAACGTCGACTTAAACGATATTCAAAGGGTCACTACAATGAATTCGACATTAATATCAGATATTTTCTATTATTTTTCAATAATGAAAAATGTCATGCCCTCCCATTCCTCACCCCCCCAGCAGGGATTGGTGTTTCATCTCCATAGTTCTTTTTTTTTTTTCCAGATGGTAAGTCATATATGTACCAAGTTTTGTTGAGAACTATTTTGGAATATACCCACATACACCCTTATATCACGGTTATTTTTACATTCATTTTCACCCCTTCTGAACCTCCATACCAATTGCGGTGAAGTATGACTTATCCATCCAGAGTGTCACAGTTCAACTCAGCGAACTCGTAAACATTAATATCAGTAATTTTCGTTTATTTTTATATTTCACCACCTCCATGAGGAGTGCTACTGGTGTTTTACCCATTCAGATAGTAAGTCATATGTGTACCAAATTTTGTATGAGGACTATGTTGGAAGAAACACACACACAACGACATCCGGAGTATCAATATTCGTCTCACTATTCCACACTATTTTCAAGGATTTTTACATCTCACCCCTTCCCACCCCACCTCTAGGCGTGCTAGGTCTACCATACCTCCTCCCAGTTTGTCTTACGATAGTAAGTCATAAGTGTACCAAGTTTGGCTGAAATCTCTCCTGTAGTCCGGAAAAGTATGGATTCAACACTAATATTGGTCGTTTTTAGTTATAATTAAATTTTGCCCCTTTCCCTAAGGCTTCTAGGGGTGTCTTTTCCCCGCAGTATTTTTTGCAGATAGTAGATAATACTTGTACCAAGTTTAGTTGACACCTATGTTGGAACATACCCAAAATCTTGGTCATTTGCACATTTTCTTTTCTTCACCCCTTCTCACAACCCTGCTGATTGGGGCTCAACTTGGACTTAAACGACATCCGGAGTGTCACTATTCATTTCAGCGATCACGAAAAGTATGGATTCGACACTATGTCTCACTCCCCCCCCCCCGCAAAGGGTGCTGAACTCACTTCAGTAGGGAACACTATGAAATTCTTATCTTTTAATGCTGAACATGGACTTTTAAAAAATCCGGAGTGTCACTATACATCTCAGCAACCCCGAAAACTATAGATTTGTCACTATTTCTGATTAAAATTTTATATCTCATTCCTCCTCGCCCCCCACCCCAAAGAGTGATGAACTTTGAATTTAAAAAATTCCGGAGTGCCACTATTCATCTCAGCGACTCCAAAAACTATGGATTCGACTTATATTTTCTATTATAATGATTATATCTCACTCCCACCTAAGGGTGCTGAATATGAACTTTAAAAAATCCGCAGTGTCACTATACATCTCAGCGACCCTGAAAACTATGGATTCAATACTACGTCTGATTATTTTTATATCTCACTCTCCCCTCGTCCCTCACCCCAAAGGGTGATGAACTTGGACTTTAAAAATTTCTGGAGTGTCACTATTCATCTCAGCAACCCTGAAAACTATGGATTCGATACTATTTCCGATTATTTTTATATCTCACTCTCTCCTTGTCTACCACCCAAAAGGGTGATGGACTTTAAAATTTTTGGAAAGTCACTATACATTTCAGCGACCCCGAAAATTGTGGTTTTGGTACTATTACCGATTATTTTTATATCTCACTCCCCCCTCACTCCCGCCCCAACCTCGTTGGAAACCCCCAGTTGCTTTTCATTAGGAGGGGGATCCCTCTTGTCATTTCATTGTTGATATTCTATACTTTTAACAGTTTCTTAAATATTTTACACGTCTAATACACAGCTACATTCTTCAAAATGGGCAGACGTATCAATATTGGTACTATGACATGAAAGTACATCTCGATCACGGAATGTTGGATTGCTACTTCAAAATAATAGGCATGAGAATGCACCTCCTATCAAGAAAGGTACTTTGTAAATCATTGCGGCATTTTCATCCTCCTATTTACAGCAAATACAGTATTATAATCATCACGACACACAGGTCGCCTACGGGAGTCAAATCAAAAGACCTGCACCTGGCGAGCCGAACATGTCCTCGGGCACTCCCGGCACTAAAAGCCATATGCCATTTCATTTACTGGACTATCATGATATAACGTAAGCTGCTGTCTCCTAGCGACAATCTGACCATCAAGTCGATCCAATCTTCGTGCGGCTTTGCAATTTAATAAAATTACATAAAATTACTCATAATAATAAAACTGCCTTACCGATTTTGTTCAAACCACTTCATAATCCCTTTCAGATGTAATAAGAACAAATTGTGAAAATTTCAGCGAAATCGATCCAGTAGTTTTTGAGTCTATTAACGTCAAATATACCAACATCCAATTTTATATATATAGATAGATTACGCTATTTTGATTTGTTTAAGCTGAAGTAGAATAAGCTTATTGTAAAGAACATATTTTAGACATTCTCTGTTGCAGGTGCTGACACACTTTTCTGAGAAACAATGGGGTTGGGAGGGAAAGAAAAGGGGAAAAAAAAACCCTGAACACCTTCACATGCCTGCAGATGGAAGCAGAGGGAAAACTGAAATGTAGTAGAGTGCACCAGTTTGGACTTGTTCAATTTGCATTGAATTATCAATTGCTGACCGCATGTGTTTACCCAGCTATGTCAGTTTTCTTTATGAGCTTATGTTGGTTTGTGGAAAGACACTCATACCTTCGTTATCCTCAAGATAATTGTATGTATATATTATGTCATCTTGTGTTTTTTTGGATTCTTATGTTTAGATTATTTTTATTTGTCATGTTTAGCTGTAGTTGTGCATGCACATAGAATTAAGTTTCACCCTTAGGTAAAATGAACCCTTCTTGATTGATCACCAAGAAAGGACTAATTTTCCGGGGAGTATAGGGAATGTGTGCCACACCAAGCTGGCCTTGGTGCTGCATCATTCATAAACATCATATCTCTGTGGCTATGCCATTGACGTCATTGTTGGTATATGCCCGAATGTGACATGTAACATACTTCTCCTTAGCAGTTGGTGCTCTTGGCTATCTGTTTTTGTGTTCAGTGTCTCTAAGTCTCTTCCTTGGGAGGAGCCTGTCTGATAGGGAGGCCAATAGTGGACGGCCTCGGAAAGATGGACAAAAAGAGATTTGAAATGAGTGTATTGAATTATAAGTGGTCCTTAAATTGGATTTTTCCTCTCCTGTACCCGACTCTCATTCTAGAGTCGATGTTCCCGGTTATGTAGAGCCTCCGTGTTCTACCTCTGCATTATGCAGGTATTTATTCGTTCTGTTTGCCATAGTTGTGCGGATGCTACATTATGAGTTTTTTGCTCTGCAGACGTTTTACTTTTGTTTACTGCAGATCTATGTCTTTTGCTTTATGTGTTTTGTTTTTCTTTGTACTTTACATACGCGTGAGAATGGAGGATAGTATCTATCCGTTTGTTTAATTGATGTGCTTGCTGGTGACTTCACATTGAGACCTACCATTGTTGTTCGTCGTCTCCATTCATGGCTGAGCTTTTCGGAATATGCTATTAGATTATGCTATGATTTGATATTCATGTTCGTCCATGCAAGAAGATATGAATATATCACGCAGCGTGCATATGGTGACTGATACAATTGTAGTTTGGGTGAGCCTTGTCTCTCTTTGCGGCGACCCAGTATTATGATCTGTGGTGTCTGAATGAAGCTTGTGAGTCCATGAAATTACATGTCATGCTGTGCGGATTGTTTCCATAATGTGCCTTGACACACTGACCTATCATGCGTCGTTATCATTTTGGGTCTCTATTCTATGTGTGTCTGTGCTCTCTGCTTGTGTGATTTATGGTATTCTCTGCAGCTCACGGGTGTTATTTTCATTTAACTTTCATTTCTCTTTTATTTTTGCTTTCAGCTATTTTTGGGCCTGACTAATAATTTTGTGATTTTCCTTTAGTTTTATCTGTTTGATTGTTGATATTGTTTACCCATCTCGTAACTATGGCAACTATTCCTTTATCTAACGTTTTCTTTTGTTCCTTGAGATGCCGTTTTTGGTAGAGATTGTGATTGTTGTGTGTTCGTGTCTCGGGTGATGCTCGCTTGGAGTTCGGGTGATATGTTTTCGATCGGGATATGCGAATCCCTGTACATTTTATTTTGATTTTCTCCCACACCTGTCCAGCTTCTCAATTCTGTGTTTGAAGTATTTCACGATACAAAATTAAGTATTTTCGAGACAAATTAATGTTCTGAAGTGTGGTTATTATTTTGGAAGGCATGATTGTCGCTACTCTTGTCGATACTTATTGAGCCTGTTGGTGTTGCTGAACACCTGTCTATGTGTAACTTACTCTATACCTCTTTATATGTAAGTAATTATCCCATACTTTATACCATTTTTTGTTAATCAGTTTATTCATCTAATTTTTTTTTTGTTTGTGTGTGTTAATAAATCCCTCATGTTTTGTACCCATTCTTTCTTTTGGGGAGGGGTACGGGTTTTACGTTTTCCCTGCTTCCTGTCATTATTTGCCTAGGTATGAGTAAAGCTCCAGACTGTTTTAGTCTGTTCCGACCAGTCCACGAGGTGAGTATCGATATGTGGATGGTTGATATATACTTGGTAGCAGAAGATCCTCTGTGGTGAGTATTGCATGTCATGTGTAGGTGGGTGAACAGCACGTATAAGATTTTCTCTAAGATACTATATAATCGGATTAAAGAACAACTTGATCAAGAGTTACGTGAATACCGGGAAGACTTCAGACCTTGGAGAAGCTGCTCTGAACAAATAACTTTGAAGCTAGTCATGGCATATTACAGAAAACAAAACTAGCCCCTCTCAACAACGTTTATAGATTTCAAGAAAGCTTATGACTCCATCCAAAGAACATCATTAAATATTTAAAGACATTTCAGACTTTACACAAAGCTAATTAAATTGATTGAACTTACTCTAATACAATTTCTTGGCTCAGGGATGTGGCTGCCCTATCACCCAGTGGGAAACCACTGAATCAGCTACCCTAGTATTGGCGGGAAAACCATAATGTGTGCGGTGTATGGAGGAAATGCCTACTACCAGTCCTGAACAACTAGGATGAAATAAGGCAGAAAGTGTTCTTCACAATTTCATCCTTCATCTCTCATTTTCACCTTTCTAAATAACATTTAGAATTGTAACTCGAGGATTTATCCTCGTCTCAAGGTGACACCTTAGACAATCAGCCATGAAAAGTCTTTCTTTTGAAGAAGAATTCCACTGAATGCAATCATATATTGCAGAAAAGACAGCATTCAGATGTGGTGGGCTGTCATTCGGAAGATTATGATGGATCGGAGCATATGAAAACTCAACAGCCATCATCTACACAAAAACTTCAAAGAATTAAACCTAAACAAATCATTCCTCTCGACACTTAATGTTAACTCTTTGTGCCAAATTGGAAAATTAAAAGTTGTCATTGACATCATGGACAAACATAAAATTCTAATCATGGCCCTTTAAGAAATAAGGAATAATGATCAAGACCCAATGGAATCACAAGGGTACCAACTGTATAAAGGAATTCCTAGAAAACGAGTGATGAAAAACTATAGATGTTGATTCCCATAGGGAATCTGAAACATTTGTCCTGAATGAGTAAATTTATAATACCAATATAAATGGTCCGTTATTGGACATTATAAATTTTCCAGCTAACTCATTTTTGGTTGCCAGCGTTTCGCCCTCGTGTGCTAGGGTGGGCTCATCAGTTGGTACCTAGCACACCTACCAATACGCTGGCCAGTGCATACCGTGGAAGCCACTGCGTAGGCTAACTGGAGCCACCGGCAGTGCCAATGCACTAAGAGACTTTGACTCATCACTAAAAATTGATGCCTGCTTAGCCATCAGATGATATAGATGTTGATTCCCATAGGGAATCTGAAACATTTGTCCTGAATGAGTAAATTTATAATACCAATATAAATGGTCCGTTATTGGACATTATAAATTTTCCAGCTAACTCATTCTTGGTTGCCAGCGTTTCGCCCTCGTGTGCTAGGGTGGGCTCATCAGTTGGTACCTAGCACACCTACCAATACGCTGGCCAGTGCATACCGTGGAAGCCACTGCGTAGGCTAACTAGAGCCACCGGCAGTGCCACCCTAGCACACGAGGGCGAAACGCTGGCAACCAAGAATGAGTTAGCTGGAAAATTTATAATGTCCAATAACGGACCATTTATATTGGTATTATAAATTTACTCATTCAGGACAAATGTTTCAGATTCCCTATGGGAATCAACATCTATATCATCTGATGGCCAAGCAGGCATCAATTTTTAGTGATGAGTCAAAGTCTCTTAGTGCATTGGCACTGCCGGTGGCTCCAGTTAGCCTACGCAGTGGCTTCCACGGTATGCACTGGCCAGCGTATTGGTAGGTCTGCTAGGTACCAACCGATGAGCCCACCCTAGCACACGAGGGCGAAACGCTGGCAACCAAGAATGAGTTAGCTGGAAAATTTATAATGTCCAATAACGGACCATTTATATTGGTATTATGATGAAAAACTGTCAACACTTTAGTAATGGGGGCCGATTACCTTCGATGTTAGGCCCCTTTAAACAACAAGCATCATCATCATCACTTTGGTAAAGGATTTCTAATAAATCTCAAAATCATAGATTCAGTCATGGAATTTGAATCTCAGACCCCCAGACTTGCAACACTAACTCTGAAATTTGCAAATAAAATCTACACAATTATCAATGTACATGCTCCCACTAATCAGAATAATAACACTCTAAAGGATAAAGAAGAGTACCAGGTTAATTCCTGGGGGCAAAGGCGGCAAGGCGTAGAGCTAACCACTCTACCCCATCAAGTGCCGAGGTTACGGACAGTGGAAGCCTTTACCTACCACCCCTCCAAGGGCCTTCATGACTTGACGGAATGAAAGGATAAAGAAGAAGCACAAAAGTTCTGGGGTCTCCTGGATCAGACTTTAATCAACATACCTGCATTACACGCTAAAATTCTCCTTGGCGATTTCAATGCATAACTGGGACAAGAAAGAAGGTACCGAGATATCATTGGAAAATAGCTAGCACATAAGAGGATGAATAAAAATGGTCAGAGATTGGTTGAACTATGCAGAAACCACAATCTTATCTCAAAATCAACATACCGGTACTTTAAAAGGAAACCTCACAAATTAAAAACTTGGAAACATCCTGATTTCCAAAAAGGTGAATGGCAACTGGACCATGTTTGCATAGATAAATTTCACCATTGTGAAATCTACAATGTCAAAGTCCTAAGAGGGGAAGACTCAGGGTCAGATCGCTATGTTGTTAAGATCAAAATAAAATTAACTCCAAGGCTTAAGAAAAGACCTCCAAATAAAAATACAAAAAAATTTACCCTGCCGGCTTAATAAATAATAGGGAGTACTACAGGAAAACAGGAGAAGGATCTATCAACACTAATACAGTATATTAGAAGAACTGACCACCAAACTAAAATTGATAGCAGAAGAGTTAGCTCCAACAAATCCTAGGAAAAAACATGAATGGTGGGATGAAGAATGTGACCAGTCAATTGAGAGAAGACACCAAGCTTGGATAAATCATCAAACCCAAAAATCAGAGAAATCAAATTTAGAACTAATAAAACAAAGAAAGTCAATTCATAAAATCATCAGACAAACCAAACTTCTTAAAAATACCTTACAAAGGATAGATCTTTAACAAAAAGCAAACATGAGATTACAGTATTATAAAACCTTTGGCAAATACCTTAAAAAATATGAGCCCCCAATATTAATGTTGAGAGATATATCAGGAAGGTTAGCCCATAAGTAATCAAGAAAATGCAGAGATCCTCTCAGAGACATTCAACAAACTTTTAAATTGCGATGACCTACTGGAAACATTGGAAATAAATACTGACACACCTGTTTTAACCACCTCAGATCTAATAGATCCTCCAGCTATCAATGAGGTAGAATTCGCAATTAAAGAACTGAAAATTATAAGGCATGTGGTGAAGACCTAGTCTTTGCAGAAATCTGGAAAAATGCAGGGAAACCAGCAATCATAAATTCATAAATCATCTAGACAAAATGTGGATCACAGAGAAAATCCCAGAACACTGTACCTCAGGCGTAATCCATCCACTATTAAAAAAAAGGAAACAAAACTAATTCAGATAATTACAGACGAATAACCCTTTTGGACTGCATTTACACTATTTTCTCCGAATAATTTACAATGCCAGCCCCCGCAGTGTAGGGTTAGCATGCCTGCCTCTTACCCAGAGGCCCCAGGTTCGATTCCCAGCCAGGTCAGGGATTTTTACCTGGATCTGAGGGCTGGTTCGAGGTCCACTCAGCCTACGTGATTACAATTGAGGAGCTATCTGATGGTGAGATGGCGGCCCCGGTTTGAAAGCCAAGAATAACGGCCAGGGGATTTGTCGTGATGACCACATGACACCTCATAATCTGCAGGCCTTCAGGCTGAGCAGCGGTCGCTTGGTAGGCCATGGCCCTTCGGGGCTGTTGTACCATGGGTTTTTATTTTATTTTCTAATTTACAACAGGATAAAAAGCATTTTGGAACCACAACTTGGGGCTGTTTATTTCATTCATAGATTTCAAAAAGGCTTATGATAGTATACACAGACCCACTCTTAAAAATCCTAGATTAACAAAAATTATTGAACTAACTTTAACCAACACAATTTCAAAGGTAAAGTTCAGGGGAAAAATGTCAAATGCTTTTACAATAAAAACACGCCTCAGACAAGATGACGGATTATCCCCATTGCTCTTCAGTATGGCTCTATTTTACATCATGGAAATTTGGCAAAAAGACAACCCACCTAAAATCAAAATTGGAGCAAAACCCTCAATAAGGACATACTGTCTAGGGTTTACAGATAATTTAGCTCTTTTAGCCCTTGACATGGAAAAAGTCTGTGCTCAGATCACCAGTCTCCAGAAAATTGCATTTAAAATAGGATTACAAATATTCTTTGAGAAAACAGATCATGCTAATGAAAACCCTTGACATAAATGAAGTCATCATAAATGATCAAAAAATTCATATAATCCTACAATTTATTAAAATAAATACCTTAGAGGAATCACTATGCCAACTTAAGCGAGAAAGCAACATGGATAAAAAGAATCAACATAATGAAAAAGAAATCTGGGAAAGGACAGAAGGGCATTGGATCAAAGAAATTCAAGGGATCACAAAACAGTTGGACTTGAAATTATAGATGCAGAGAACAAGAATAAAATTACCACCCTTCTTAAGAAACACAAATTTTCAACTGAAATGATGTATAGAAGGCCTGTAGAGATCTCAGACAAATTAAGAACACTATGATCAGAACGAACGAACAAAAAATGCTTGACGGCAACTAGTGATGAGAAATCTGGGAAAGAAGACAGAAGGGCATTGGATCAAAGAAATTCAAGGGATCTCAAAACAGTTGGACTTGAAATTATAAATGCAGAGAACAAGAATAAAATTACCATCCTTCTTAAGAAACACAAATTTTCAACTGATGATCAGAACGAATGAAGAATTACTGGGCAGATAAGATGAATCAAATAGTACAACCTTCAAAGAAAAAGTGTACATGGAAGACTCAAGTGGTCCAATGTGGCCAATGAAGTTAAAAATAATAATACAATTTCTAAAATTATGTTCAGAGGAGAATTCTCTGAACCATTCTTGGTAACAACTGGTTTAAGACAGGATGATGGATTGTCACCTCTTCTTTTTAACTATGCACTAGAGTACGTTATGAGGGAATGGTACAAGAACCAGTGGCGAAACTACTTGGAGTCATTTGAGGCAATGCCTATCCTAAGAAATACGATTAAACATAAATATTGTAACAAATTTATCTGCTGTTGTTATTGTGTTAAATCAACAATAATCTCTTTTGATATGTGCTATATGATGTCAACAGATGATGTGCTTCGCTGATCGCCCCGCTAGATGGCGACAGCAGACTACTTGTTCTTACAGGGAGGCAGCCTTTAACTTGTCTCACGCAGGACTTTTTGTTTTCTTTCCCTTCAGTCAGCTCTGTCACTGGCGCGGGGTGGTGGAGGAAAGATAGGTTTACCGCCTGCACTCCTCGCTTCGCAAAGTCTAGACCCCAGAGAGGCAAGCCTCCTGTGTTATTTGAGAGCGTAGTAATTCCCAGCGCTAAGGTGACAATGAAGTACCGGTACCCTATTGTTAAGTGTGTGTTTTTATTTTGAATTAGTAGGCAAACAATGCATTATTGGCTTTATTTGTGACAATTCAGACCTGGACTGTTAGTTGTGTCCATCATCCGGTTGAAAATCGCATCAAAATAATGTGTGAAGTAGGCCCCTTCGGGAACTTAACGAGTCTTTTGAACTCTTTAAAACGTAAGCCGTTCTCATCTTGGACTTACGAAGAGAAGTGTGAAGCCAAAAACAAAAGATGTATGCCTAATTTGGATATTAAGTATTCTGACGGTAAAGTAGCGAGAAAATTTCAATTTTCTTGGTATACTCAATATTCGTGGTTAACAGCCTGTTCCGAAAGCAAGAAGTTTTTTTGTTATACGCGTGTTTTGTTTGGTGGTGAAAAGGAATGGACTTTAAATGGGGTAATTGTTACAAAAAACTTTCTTAGAAAAGCAGAGAAGCATCAAAATTCAAATAAACATATTCAGAATGAAGACAGATTCCGTTTACTGGGGCGTGGGAGGATAGAATATTCTTTATCTGAAGATGCAAGATTTCAAGCCGTTAAACAAAATAGGCTTGTTGTTGAGAGACTTGTTGACATTGTGTGTTTTCTTGGGAAACAGGAGCTTGGATTTTGAGGTCATTTTGAAGGGGAAGACTCAACCAACAGGGCCAATTACCTAGAGTTGTAGATCTTCTTTCAAAACAGGAACAGTACATTCGAGATAATCTCCAGTCCACAGTGGGCTTTAAAGGCACATCAAGCGAAATACAGAATGAATTGAGCCTGTAACTGCCATAATTCAGGAGACGATCAAAGCGGAGTTAGATTCTTGTGATTTCATAGGTATTCAGGCAGATGAGACCTTAGATGTAAACAGATCTCAAGTTAGTGTAATATTCCGGTTCTGCTCAAAACAGGGTCCTACAGAAAGATTCATAGGCTTTTACGATGTTTCGATTGATAAGACTGCATCAGGCTTATCAGAATTAATTGTCGATATTCTGCGAAAGTGGGGAGTGATTGATAAAGTCGTATTTCAAACATATGATGGGTGCTCCACAATGGCAGGAAGGCATGGCGGTATTCAGCATTACGTTAAGAAAGTTTGCCCAAGGGCAATATTTCTACACTGTTATGCCCACAAGTTAAACCTCGTTTTTCTCCATTGCTCCAAAACAATAAAATCAGTCAGGCTGTTCATTCATAATCTGACAGCGTTTCATTCATTTTTTAGTAGATCCTCAAAAAGAGCTCATCTTCTGGAATCCAAAGGATTCAGACTTCCGCAAGCATGCGCTACCCGTTCGAGTTTTCATTCGAGAGCAGTCCACACAATATTTTCGTACAGTAATGATCTAAGACAGGTTTTTGAAGACATTGCAGAGAATGATGAGGATTGGGACAGTGAGTTGTACAATTCAGCTGTTGGGTTGCTTGCCATACTCAAGAAGGCTCAATTCATTTATTTGCTCTGTCTCTATAGAGACATTTTTATTTATACAGACCATCTCTTTGCTCTACTGCAATATGGTATAAAAGCACTTCTGATGTAATTCTGTGCAATACTGAAATTAGAAAAACCACTGATATCCTCAAGGACATGCGATCAGAAAATACAGTATCCTCTTGCTTTGTAAAATGTCGCAAAATAAATAACGAGATAAATGTAGATGACAGGACATTCCAAACGCTCAAAATATTAACATAGAAAGTTCTTGACACGTTAATTATGCAAATGGAAATACGGTTTGGCGATTTTGAAAGCATCCAGTTTGTTGAATTGTTGGATCCAACTCAGTTCATAGTTTACAAATACAGCTTCCTTGCTACTAAACTGAACAGTCTTATGAACATTTACCCCTTTTTTAATAGAGAAAGATTGGAAAAGGAATTGATTAACATTTATTCCGATATAGAAAAACATTTGTCCCCTAAAAACCTTTTACATTAACGTAAAATGGGGTGAATAGAAACAAATTTAATTTTTGAAATTGTCTGGACAACGCTTTACAAAAGATACATGAATTATTTTTGTGGCATTGTATGGGTGTAGGTCAAATTATTAACTGGTCAAATTATCATGGTCTTGGCAATATTCACAAAATATTTTTATAAAACATGTCTGTTTCTGTTTACCTGCCAGTGGGGTGAATGGCAACAGGCATACATATTACCATAATGTTGCTATTGTACCTTCATTTGGGGGATTGGAAACGGTCTATATATAACATTAATGCTGTAAGTGGGGTAGAATAATAACGTAAACATCCTTTCTCAACATTTTTATGTCCATCTTCAATAAATTCAGTACAAAATGAGTAGGTTAAATTGAATAAAAGTTTACAACATTCTGACATATTTATAAAATTTACACATTTGCAATGTCGAATGGTATTTCTGTGTACAAAATGCCTACTAAAACATATATGCCTGTACTGTATAAAATGCACAATTTGAAAACAAATGAAGTCCCGGCCAGGCATGTCGTCTCTGAACTTCTTTACGATCTTCCCACGAGAATTAAGATATTGTTTTACAATAATCCTCGCATCATATGGGTCCATTGGGTAAGCCCACTCAGCACATACACTTAATCTATCTTCAAGTAATTCTTCTTCTTCTTCTGCAGTTAATACTGTCTGTCCACCTTGTTTCTTTATGGCACCCTTTCGAG
This sequence comes from Anabrus simplex, assembly GCF_040414725.1. Taxonomy (NCBI): domain Eukaryota; kingdom Metazoa; phylum Arthropoda; class Insecta; order Orthoptera; family Tettigoniidae; genus Anabrus; species Anabrus simplex. The sequence continues at coordinate 713,850,321 of NC_090265.1, forward strand.
TCAAATGATGGTACAATAGAGAATAGTTTATTTTATGTTTCTTGCTTGCGTCCCTATAGCTGAGGCCATTGTTGGTGATACATCCACTGCTGCCTGGATTGCTTCTTTGGCTGTGTTTGTGATAGCACTTGCTCCTAGGATCGTGTTTATAAGTTCGAGGCATGATGAAACTCTTTGTTTCTATTCACACCGCAAATCGACAATTTGTGGTCAAAAATAAATTGAGGTTAGACATACAAACGCATGTAAAAATATAATAATGCCATATTTATGATATCATTTATTAAACATCAGACTAAGTATTTCATAAAATAAGATTAGCCTAGGCCAACATTTTACCTGCTGTCTGAATGAAGTTTTCCCGTGCCAATTTTCTCGTGGTGATTTGGCTCCACTTTACCTGACAATGGGTTCCATAAAACATTGTGGACACACGTTTGAAACATGAATTTCTCTTCAGGATATGTTATTTCACAAATATATCCAACAAATTTTAAAATGCAACAGTTACAGTATTATTTACAGTAAATTGCTAAACTTTCCTGGTTTTTGTTTCTATTCACCCCATTGTTTCTATTCCGCCCATTTTACGGTACATTGTCCTCAATGACCTCGGACAAGTGTATGTAGAAGTGTCAAAATTGATTAGTTTAATATTAACATTTCCTGTGACCACGGTTTCTTCTGAAAGGAGTATGAGTACTCTGAAGAGGATAAAAACATACTTGCGCAATTCAATGAACAATGGAAGACTCAGCAGTCTTAGTACCATTTCTATCGAGAAAATGCTTGTGAAGGAATTGATAAGTGATCAAGTACTGAAGGACCGTGTGATTGACCATTTTGCAACCAAGAAAACTCGACGTTTGGAACTTTTCTACAAAAAACAAAGGTAATATTTCCTGCCTACCCATTAATTAACTAATAGATTCGCCACTAACAAGAACAACTAAAAAAATACATAAAAATTGGAATGCAGAAGGATAACATACATCGGAACTGTCTAGGATTTTGCTGATCTAGCTCTTCTGGCCAATGATATTCCGGAAACAAAACAATAAATAAAATCTTTACAGGAAATAGCTCAAAATATTGGTTTGAAGATTTCATTTGAAATAACAGAAATTATGCTAACTCAACTCCTACTTGCAAACAAAATTAAGCTGGGAGACCAAGAAATAAAAATTGTAGAAAAATTTAAATATTTAGGTGAAATAATCACATATAACGTGAACAAGAAACCAGCATGGTAAAATAGAATAGATAAACTGGTTATAGCACAGCATGTTACCAAGAATACATATAATAAAAATTGTCTCACATTAACAAATACAGTAGAGATAATACGCGACACTTACGGATTTCGCCTTGCTAAAATGGGAGACAATTCGACGGTGGCGCTCCTAGTGACTTGACCTGAACAAATCGCGCTAAATTCAAATATCAATGGAAATGTATATACGGAAATGGATAAATAAATTACGTCTAGAAAGAAAGTGTTATTGAGATATTAACTTCGAAGTTGCTAAAGCAATTCTGGATAAATGCATGAATTATTTAAAAGGTTATTATTCAAAGACTGAAATTAGACATATAAACAAGAAGAGAAATGGGTTGATCTTTCATTTATGCATTACTTTTTTAGCTTTAGCATACCTGCCTGAACTCTTACGGTTGGATTTGTCTTTTTTTGTCATTTAAAAACATTGTATCATCACATTAAGACACTTGTCAATAAAAATATCGGCACATTCCTTAGACATACGATGCAATGAATTATCATTTAATAGCTGGACAATTTTCCTCTTAATATGAAGCCTACTAACAGAAAGATATTCCTTACACATATGATGCAATGAATTAAAATTTAATAATAATATTTTTTGTTTTACGTCCCACTAACTACTCTTTTAAGGTTTTCGGAGACGCCGAGGTGCCGGAATTTAGTCTCGCAGGAGTTCCTTTACGTGCCAATAAATCTACCGACACGAGGCTGACGTATTTGAGCACCTTCAAATACCACCGGACTGAGCCAGGATCGAACCTGCCAAGTTGGGGTCAGAAGGCCAGCGCCTTAACCGTCTGAGCCACTCAGCCCGCCAAATTAACATTTAATAGCTGGACAATTTTCCTCCTAACATGGAGCCTACTAACAGAAAGATAATCTATAAAATCCCGGCTTTAATCTGAGAAGAGGGATAAAGAAAGAAAAGTATGAAAATGTTGTCGATAGTGATGCTTTAAGGAATATTTACGCACAATTAGAGCAAAAATTTAACATACCCTTGGCTGTATTGTCGAGGATTTCTAAAGTTGCTGGCCTGGAAATGATCTGAACAGATCTTATAATTATTATATAAGCGTAACGCCCCTTCTTTCTTGTACACCTTATCCAAATCGCTTCTGTGACATTTCAAAACCCACAGATCACACCTACAACACATCGGTATTGAAGGTTAACTGCTACACTATAGAATAAAATATGCGTATTACATTTTATGCCAGTTAAAATGTGGGTCCAGCAGGTCAGAAGATTATGAAGCACTATAAAAATCTCTGTAACTCGAAGAATATATATGCAAACACAATATTACTTACATGTTCTTGTCACGAGGGAACCTGAAGAACGACCGCGCATTTTTCTCTACTTCGTAATTACTGCAGCCAAACACAGCACATACCTTTCCCCTCATGTTGAGAGGAGATATCAAAGAATGACACACACTACTATTTATTTATGTCAAATAACTGAAAACGCATAAATAACACCAAAAACTTCACACAAAAATACACGTGCTCTTATGAGAGAATCAGTACTGTTCAGGTCTATCCACTAGAGTGAGCTCCAGTAGCTGTCCCTCGATATCTCGTTCAGTGTCGCGTATTATCTCTACTGTATTTGTCATTAACAACCAAATTGAAACACTACAGAGCAGTCATCCAGCCACAAATCCCATATGCATGTGGGACATTGTTCAAAACAACAAACACAGTTGCAATAGATAGAGTACTCAAGTTAGAAATGAGAATTCTGTAGTGAGAACCTGTTCAAATAAACATTATCAAGTACAGTAAATGGAGTCTGGAGACTGACTTCCAATGAAACAGTTTATAAAGGAATAGAACCTGTGACTAGTACAATGAAAAAGAAATGAGTATCATTCTTAGTGAGCGGTGAGATGGCGTCTAATTACATTAGTAGAATAAGTTTGAGTGGCGTCTTTAATAGTAGGAAAGATCACAATATGAAGATAAAGTTGGAATTCAAGAGGACAAACTGGCACAAATATTCATTTATAGGAAGGGGAGTTAGGGATTGGAATAACTTACCAAGGTAAATGTTCAATACATTTCCAATTTCTTTGAAATCATTTAAGAAAAGGCTAGGAAAACAAGGTAGGGAGTCTGCCACCTGGGCAACTGCCCTAAAGGCAGATCAGTATTGATTGATTGATTGATTGATCGATCGATCTAATACAGTCACCAGATAATAGAATCAGTAGAAAAATTATGGAAGAGTAAGAGTAGTAATAATATTAGATGGATCACTGAACTTAAAGAAGACATGGGAGAATTACATATTACAATAGAAGATTTAAAATACAAAATAAATACACTCAAGATTTTGAAAGAAACATACTAGACTACACACGAAAATCAACAAGCTGAGAATAGGAAGAGTGATTCCAGAAGCAGATAGTATTGGGCTGACAAAAAGATGAAAAACCTCCATAAACCTGACTAAAGTAGTCCTATTTTGACTAAAAAGTTTATATATATGTGTGTGTGTGTGTGTGTGTGTGTGTGAGGATGATATGGTTTTGCTATCAAGAAATCCAACTGATTTACAGCTAACATTCAACAACGTCAAAGCATGTGCAGATGACAATGGTATGGTAATTAACAAGACTAAAACAAAAGCCATGACATTTAGAGGAGGAGGGAGAATATCAAGACTAGATCAGTTAACTTGTGGGAACTGACCACTGACACTACTTTTAGGTATTACATTGCAGACAACTGTGGCTCTCCCTTTTCACTTCACATACAAAAGAGAACAACACCTACGGTACTTTTAAAGCAATACCTATTTGACATACCAAACTTCTATCTATTTAAGTTTTCATTACCCACCCTGAAGGGGTGGGGCGGGCCACTTAAAGGGTGTCGCCCTCTTTCTGGCCAGGAGAGTTGACGGGGTCGGAGAGAGGTATTAGAAGAAGGAGATGGGTAATAGGTGATGTAATTAAGGAGTGGAGGTGTAGAAGAACGGGGCTGTTGGCTAAGTGGGGGTAATTACACTGTGCTTAATTGAGGTTTGATATGAGAATGGATGGAATGGATATGAGAGCGATGCTATGAAGCGAAGGTTTAGACAAGGTGGGATAGAAGTGCAAAGCTGTGATAGGAGGAGAAATTGACAAGAGAAGTGAGGAGAAGTTGAAGGATGTCAAAGGAAGGTGGTGGTGGTGAAAAATAACCGGGTGGATGTGGGGGTGGATAAGAGCGAAGATATTGTACCCGTTAATCTAGTCAACAGCCGGAGAACACTGAGGCACCTCAGGGGTGCTCAGTTCGCAAATAGGACGCCTAAGTAACATAACCAAGGATGTGGCATGCATAGGAAAATAGTTGATATTGTGGCATGTAATAAAGAAAATACAGAGTAAAATTCATATATGGCATGGTTTATGAATATAAAAGGTCTCAGATTGTTATCCTTTAATAACTATGATTGCTCAGATTGTTATCTTTTAATAACTATGATTGTGGAAATGACCGCAAATAAAAATTAAAATGCTGCTCTTGACGAAGAAACAAAATAAGTCAAATGGGGTGGTAGGTACATGAATCTTCGCCCTATCTTTCCCTAACAAATCAAAGTCACAGATTGATTTCCATAATTTTAATAATGTGCGGTAAACAGTTTTCATTTAACTAACTGAAAGATTTGGGTTCTGATGATCCAATGTGAAATATTAAAGAAAAAATTAAATTCGGTACGATAATTATATCAACTTCTCAATTATTTAAACCTACCAAAAGTTGAAATTTATTGTTACATAATTTGATGCAATAGTTTCCCCTTAACTTAAGCGGCACAACGAAATAATTATCAGTTCAGTTACCGGTTCCTTACTGGATTAGCGAAATTAAACAAATAAATTAAAGTCTGGAAATATCATTTTAATCATTTCAAATGGTCTGCCTAACTCAAAATATAACTCCAGAAACGTCACATCGTAATTCTTGGATGCAAATATAAAAGAAAGTAACACTGCCCACATGGTAACATAACATCTGAGACAATAAAATACAAGATGAACTCAAACTACCGTAACCACGATTATAATACTACGTTACCGTATGGTCTACAGAATACATTACAATATTTACACATTTGGCATGATCATAACGTCCGAATACTTTCGATTATTCCTAGCATTGTTAAATGTATCTCAAGGTCTCTAATGTTCAGGTAGATGACCCGGATGAAAGACCTCGAACATTCGGGAAAAATCTCTAATTCGGAAAAGGTCTCGAAGACTGTTCTAGAACCACTGTGAATCAACGCAAATATTAAAGTTACAAACTAGGCCTACGGAGAATTCGGAATATAACCTTATTCATCTTCTTGCTGTTGTGGGGTTTGGTTTTTTGGACCATTACCCAGTTACCATATTTAGGGATTATCGTCCCGTTTTTGTTGATAAATACAGATAGTCCACACGTATCACTTATTATAGAATTTTATTCACTTGTGTACGTGTAATGTTAATGTCAGTAACAAATCATTATCTAGAGGTATATTCAAAGTCGAGGCACAGTGGTACAGGATAGGGGTTCAAAGAATGTAGGAGTGTAAGACCTGTGATAGATACTAAACAAAAAAGAAAGTCAGTTGTTTACAACGTTAATTTAGTATGATCAAGAAACTTGTTTAAGAGTGAGATTATATTGGGCGATGGTTCAAATAATAAACAATGAACACTTGTTGGTAAAGGTATTTTATTAATTGCTTAAATAAAATACGTTGAGAAGATGAATATTGAGGGCATTGAAAGAGCAGGTGATTACTATCGCCGTTTGGATGTCCACAAATACAGTATGGGAGGTTAGAAATGTTAAATCGGTATTTGTATGCAGGCGTTAATGCGTGGTTAAAACGCAATCGTATAATGTTAATGATGTGTCGTCGGTTATAGGAGCCGTTTAGATACCACGGTTTCGTTGGAATGTAGGGTTGCAACTGATAATAGAATTTCCCTTTGGTACTTGCAGTATGTTGCCATAAATTCTGCCAAGATTGCCGAGAATCATGTTTGATAATTGGAAAATAATCTGTAATAGGTATTTTTATCACAGTTGTATGATCGCCCTGCGGCAGTACAGTTCATTTTTGGGAATTACTCGTGTGCGGCGTTTGGTTATTAGTGTTCTCGAGTGTGTGTAGTGAGGAGATAGTACGCCATGGCGGCCTCCAGTGGGGGTCATATGCCACTTACAGCCGATCAATTAATCGTGGAGAAAGAAGTTGAGGTACCAATGGATGAGGAATCCATAAATAGTGAATCTTCCAATTCAGTGCAGTTACCACAACCCAACTCAACTATAAGTGATCAACAAGGACAAACTCCTTTAAACAAGAATCGTTCATCTGGACAACAGCAGGAGCAACGAAACGAGACACAACCATCGAATGTTATACCTGAGTATTATAACAAATCATTATGGCCCTTTTATAGTATTCGTAGAATCGACTGCGGACAAGAACATAGGTCAGTTACATCCTATGGCGCTTGGGCGACGGTTTTATGAGCAAGATTTAAATGTTAAATCGATTCAAAGAAAAGGCAGAAATAGGAGTCAAGTTACTTTCCATTCAGGTACTCAAGCTAATGCGTTCTTACGCAATCCAATATTGGAATCGTTAAAAATCAAGGCATACAACCCTTCGTCAAACGTTCTCTGTGTAGGTATAATACGAGGTGTAGATAAGAACCTTTCAAATGATGACATTCTCCACAATTTGGAAACTCCATTACCTATTAAGGCAGTCCAACGTCTTAATCGAAAGGTTGTACAGAATGACCAAACAGAGTTTCTACCCACAGGATCTATAAAGATCATTTTTCGTGCACAATCTCTCCCACGCCAAGTGGCGTTATATAAAGTGTTTTTGGATGTCGAACCATTTATCTTTTCCCCTATTTGATGTAGAAAATGTCAGAGATATGGGCACACAGAGAAACAATGTCAGGCGAAAAATGCTCTCAATTGCATGCCACCAACCAGTGTACGGAACAATTTGCCCAGTGTGCTTATTGTAAACGGGATCATTTAACAGGATCTGATGAATGTCCGGAACAACGATACCAAGTTAAACTGAAAAAATAATGAGTACTGAACACATCTCCTTTACTGAGGCAAAAGGTAAAGTAGCTCTTCCCGTTTATTATCCAGATCAATACCCTACACAGTTTCCTCCATTATCACAGGAAAATAGGTCGCCTCCTTCAGAAAATCCGCGTAAACGGAAGTTCACACAGGTAGTAATGCAGTCTCAGCCTCCTACACCTGATCCAGGATATGATAGAAAAGGTTGTCTATCTATCATTCGTAATGAGCACATCCCTTCAGAAAGGATTTCTTCTACTCCAAGTACGTCAGCAGCAAATGGGACAGTGCAACCTAATACCTCCTCCTCCTCCCAACATCGAGTTCAGAGAGATATGTCGGTCCCACAGGCCCCATTATTCGCCCAAACGAAGGAACATCTTCAAAAAGAAATTCAGCACATCATCTTAATGTTAATTCAAATCTTGGGGAATGAGCCTCAACTCAGTCCTGTTATTTATAAATTGCGGGATCATATAGCTGATATTTTAACTGTTTATGATCAACATGCTTCAATGGAATGTTAGAAGTGCAATTCCTAAACGGCACCAATTACAATTGCTAATAAAAGAAGCCCAGGCTAATTTCATAATGTTACAAGAAACCTGGTTTACTTCGCATTCTCGTTTTCAGATACCGGGTTATCAAATACTAAGACATGATGGTGATGGTTACGATGGCGTAGCTATATGTATTCAGAATTCACTAAGTTATACTCCTCTAGCAATTAATAATCTAATACCTTAAACTTATGTTATAGGACTCATTTATAATTATCTTTATTTTATCAATTCATATTGTCCCCCACACATATATATCACGAAAGGTCAATGGTCGCATTTTTTCTCGCAGTTTGACCAAGTCCAATATGTTTTCGTTTTTGGCGACTTCAATTGTCACCATACTGACTGGGGAGGCTCAGCGGATACGTCAGAAGGATCTAACTTGCTATTAATGTCCAATCAACATAATTTTACAATTATTAATGACGGGTCTCACACTCGTCTCTCTCCCCCAGGTTCCCCTCCCAGCGCAGTTGATTTAACGCTTTGTCGTACACACATGGTTCCATCCACCACATGGCATACCTTAGCTGATATCCATACTAGTGGTCATTTTCCTATTCTTATCACTTATGGTCTTAGTAAATCTGTTAACTCAACGCCCAAAAAGTATCATGTTAGTAATATACGTTCCTACAAAAATTTTAATACTCATACATATCGCGAATACGTCACACTTATATTACAGCGTGAACGCGGTAATACGATAACATTTCCTACCCTCCTCACCTTTTTGACTCAACACCTAAATACTTATCACCCATGTAAACCGATCAAGACAACTAATCCTCTACCATCTCAATCAATAAAATGGTGGGATAAGGAATGTCATGAACTAATTTATCGGCGTAACATATTATTCCAACATTATCGTCAATCTATGACTCAAGATAATTATTTACAATTAAAAAAACACACTGCCAAAACCAAACTCATGTTTAACACTGAAAAGCGCAATGCTTGGAGAACGTTTCTATCTTCATTAACGTCACATGTCCCTCCCTCTCAATTATGGAATTCAGTACGTATGATAACACGAACTCTTCAGCATTCAGTATTCGTTTTCCCGAACCGTCCTAGATGTTCTTCAATCAATCACCCCTGATTATACGCTACCTCCTTTTATTTCACCGGTAGCACCAGCACATCGTCATTTCTCCATATTAATGCAACTTATAACCTTCCACGAACTTCAAACGGTGATATCAACGACGAATAGTTCCTCGCCTGGACCGGATGCTATAACATATAATATGATCAGACTACTTCCTTCACAGGCTCATCTTCTCCTCCTCCGGTATTTTAATGATATTCTATATTCAGTACACATCCCCGTGCAATGGAACAACTTTTTCGTAAAACCAAATGAAAACCTCAAAAAAAACCTGATGTTCCAGAACATTTCCGTGGTATTGTTTTAAGTTCGTGTATTCGTAAAACATTTTGTAAAATTATAAATAGACGATTAATATGGGTATTAGATGATTATAATCTTTTCTCTAAGTACCAATTTGCCTTTCTAAAGCGGCGTAGTACGCATGATCCAATTATCATATTCATCCTTGATATATTATTAGCCCGGTGGAGAAAGCAATCTACCATAGCTATATTCCTAGATATAAAAGGTGCTTATGACTCTGTTTTACTACAATATTATGGGAAAAATTATCTATGACCGGCTTTCCCTTTAACTTCGTCTCCATTTTGCATAAATTATTTACTAATCGTACAATCACCCTAAAATCTGCACAGCATCAATTTCCTAGTTACCAGACGTCTCATGGATTACCCAAGAGTTCAATATTTAGTGGAGTATTATTTGTATTATATATGCGAGAATTGGAATCCATAATAACTCCTTTAGCGCGAGTTTTGGCCTTTGCAGATGATTTTGTGATTTATTTTTCTCATACAAACATAGATGAATGCCGGAAAACGATTTCACAGGTTATGAGCAAAGCTTTTCAGTGGTTAACTACTCACGGTTTACCATTTTCGATTCCAAAGTGTGCAGCTATGATTTTTACTTCTAAACGTGTTTTTGATAAAAGTCCAATAAGTTTTGACCGATATAGCATTCCATTTACTAATCAGCATACCTATTTAGGTATCTGTCTTGATTGCAGTCTTAATTGGTATTATCATATCCAGGCTTTACACCGAAAAGCGGAGGTTTATCTTAAAATTCTTCACACCGTCACTAGGCGAAACTTGGGAGCTGACCCATCCTCTGCATTATTACTATATCGAGCTACCATTCATGCTTATTTTGATTATAGTGCGTATATAATTGATCTAGCACCAAAAAATACTCTATCAAAATTGGATATAATACAACATACTGCATTGAGATCTAGTATTGGTGCCCTTAAAACCACTCCTACCAGTGCGCTTTTAATTGAGACAAGTGAGTCTCCTCTCAATATTCGTCGTTTAATGTTAGCCAAAAAATATTATGAAACATTTTCCCGAACGGATTCACTTATTATATCCAAAATGCAACTTTTGTACGAATCTTATCAACAACGTCCCCCCAAAAATGGTAGATATTCAGCGATATACTGTATATGGCGTACTCTGAATTGAAGCATATTCAAGACTCAGTCCTCAGAACACCTCATTTAGTTATGCACTCATTCTCCTATGAAACCCTTAATTTCAAACCTCAGATTATTATTCACTCTTCTTCTCTATCATCCCACTCTTCATAGAGTACAGAAGTAATCCTGTCAACAGTAAAGAAACTTAAAGTATCACCGAATCCACACGACGTAAATATGGCGTAGGGGCAGCATTCTTTGACTCCAAAACGCGCGAAAGTTTTCAATATCATTTACCTAATACTATAACTATTTTCATGGTTCCTCATTCTGGGCCTTGAAACAATGCTATCTGGTTTTATGACTTGGAGTTTAAAAGCTGTATATTGTTATTCCTTCCTCGGGGAGTAACCATAGTGACAGGATGCTACAACATTGTCTCTCAGATGAACCACACTATTCACGTTGCCACCAGGTCGTGTATATTTTATTGTGCTTTACTTTTGTTGATGCATTCCATTTTTAATTTCAATACTTATTGAACTATTTATACTAAATCTATTACAGAACTATTTAAAATAGTTTTACTTGAATCTACCTTGTCAATACACCTTATAATGAAAGAAAACTATTTATTTAACCATACATGTTTCGGGAAGTCATCCATTCCGTTCATCAGTGGCCAGTTCAAAGAATAAAACCATATAACACCATCTTTTGTTTTTACAATTCAAAGAAGTATTGTGCCCTAATTCACCATATCATTGAATAAAGAAATCTTATGAAATATTATGAAAATGATCAATACATAAAATGATATTGAAATGAATGAGAAAACGTATATAAATTTAAGATCTTCAAGTTTTCTTCTTTTATTCTTCTTTTTGTTCTTTAAATGATCATATGCTAGTCTACACAGTGGGTTATCTTCTGCACTTCTCTCATTTAAACTTGATTCAAAATTATTTTTTGTGCAAGATAAATTTCTAAACTTCCCAAAACAGTCATTAATTTTCCCTTTTTGTCCGAATGTATTAATTCCATGTCACTAGAAATGTCTGTAAAACAATTTTAAAATAGTTCTGTGATAGATTCAGGCTAGTCAATACATATCAAATAACCACATTAACCTATCATGGCTAAGTTTATCAACACTGTTTATACTAGTCTAAATTTACTGTGTATTAGGTAAATGGGCTATAAAAGGGAACAAAAATGATTGCAATGGCAACTATAAACTGTTATCACTAATTTTAGTTTTGATATTTATTGACCTGATTGTCATTTTAAGTCCATTATCTAACTGTGAGTTAAAGGTAACATACTGTGATATTCTGCACCATGAATGAGCATTAAAAAGCAGTAGAGCTCTTGTAATGGGTGACAGGTAGGTATCATATGCCTACAAAATAAAAATGGTTATCAACAAATGGGCGATTATAAAGTACCAGTGTCAGAATACATAATATGTGGTACAACAGGTAGTACACCTGTGAAACAAAGTGGACTAGTTCTGAATATCCTTGGTCCGAAATAACCATGCGCCTCCAGCACTTCTCAGTCATTGCTGTAACCTGCAGGGACTGAAGGTTCTGGCGAAGAATTAACATAAATTTAGAATGACCCAAGCCAGACTCTCATTTTGAGAAATGGCATTATGACAGGATAATTGCAGTAAAGAACATGAGATGGACTTAAATATCAAGTATTTACATCTTATTCCAGTGGGTAAAAAACAAGGAAAATCCAGGTGAAAGTGCCAACTTTATTAAAAATGAACAGGACGAAGTGATGACACAGCAGCAGTATATATTGGAAAGATGGCCTACAGTAGTTGAACAGACTCTTCAGACTGATTTGGAGAGAAAAGACTGTTCCAAGGAGTGGACAATGAGTTTGTTACTGGTAACACATGATTTCAAAAGATAAACAGTCAGAATAAAACAAGATATAACTGGGATAACAAAATCAAAACCATGATATAATAAATTTTGGTCAATAAAAGGAACAGAAAAAATTTGGTACATGTAACAAACCCCACAAGTTAATCTTTTGAAGGATATCACAGAGTTGTGGTAGCAAATTTAAAGATGAGTGAGATAAGACAGAGATGCCTAAGGGTATGAAAATTACAGGAAAAGAAAGATAGATATCGGAAGGATGGAAGAAGAATGGGCATACTTCAAAACAATCAACAGAGAAGACCTATGGAAGAATATGAGGAAGGAAGAAAGGTCAAGGAAATAACCTGATGGAACTTCAGGTAAAAGATATAGGCCAACGAAAGAAACAAGCATGGAAAAAATGTCTGAGAAGCAGAATGACAGAATGCAAGACAGAATATACGAACTGCAAGATTGAATACTCCAAAGTGGTTCAAGAAGAGGAAAAGAAATGCTGGCAAAATTTCACTGACTCTCTGCAAGAAGATGTAATAGGAAGCAAAAACATCTCATTCCGGTGGGTAAAAAACAAGAAAAATCCAGGTGAATGTGCGAACTTTATTAAAAATGAACAGGTGGAAGTGATGGCACTGCAACAGTATACATTGGAGTTACTTCTCAATAAAGCCATAGGTTACAACAACGTTGGAGAGATGAGCAGCTTTATAACTTACGAATTGCCCTTGTACTAGAGGCTGAAGTCCCAGTTCCTTCCAGACGGAAGTTAAAGGAAATGAGTTGTCCATGGCAGAGATCAAGTAAACCACCAAAAGGACGAGACCCAATAAAGAAGGTGGAATTAATGAGGTCACTGTAGAAATTGGTCTACAGTAGTTCAATAGTTGCACAAACTCTTCAGACTGATATGGATAGAAAATTCTGTTCCAAAGGAGTCAATATACCAACCTTTAAGAAAGGAGATAAGACACGGAGTAAAAAATACAGACGAGTGATACTGATCCCTCATACAGTTACGAGCGGGATAAACGAATATGAGATCGACGGAAAACTCGCGAAATTCGCAAGACATCACTATGGATTCAGAAGAGGTAGGCCCACATTTGACCCAATATTTACATTACATACAACGGGTGGTGGGGGTGGTGGTAATGATTATTGTTTTAAGAAGTACAACCAGGCAACCACCCTCTATACATCAAATGATGGAAAAGTATTGTGAATATGAAAAGAACATATTAATGACTTTTCTGTATAGAAAAGGCATAAGGCAGTGTCCCAAAGCATTTGGTATGGCAAACATTGACTGAGGCACAGACTGAGAATGAAAAAATGCAAATACTAATAGCACTATATTAGAACTTTGAAAGCTGTGTCAGAACCAAAGTAGGTCAAACTGAATGGTTCAGAGTTGAGACAGGCTGAAGAATTGGAAGTGGATTGCCCCCTTAATCTTCATTATCATCATGGACAGAGATGATAGTAGAGCAAGTAAATTCTATGCTCTTTGCTGACGTTTTAATTTGGGGAGATAATGAAGACGAAGTACAGACATAAGTTGATGTGTGGAATGAGCAGATAAGAAATTTTAGAATTAAGATTAGTGCTGATCATGACGAGAGGTAACTTTACAGCCAGGGGAGTGTTAAGAATAGGAAATGAACCTCTTGTAATAGCATGTCATCACAGGATGGAAATTTGTTTGGAGAGATTCATTTCAGAACACAGCATCCTGTACATTTCTATTAAGTGTATGAGACACATTGTATGGAACAAGGATGAGCCAATAAGGTGCAAGAAGGTTTTATACACTTCCTATTTTAGGTCTATACGCTTCAACAGCATGACCCTAAATAAGCGGAACCAAAGAACGATCCAAGCAACCGATATGAGTTTCTTGAGGAGCATACAGGGGAACACAAAATGAGCAAATAAAACGTATCTTGTACCAGTTCTAACATATGGACTAGAAGCAGTAACATTGACTAGATCTGCACAAAGTCGCCTACAGGCCACTGAAATGAAGTTCCTTCGGTCATGTCTCCAAAGGGCAAGGAGAGACAAAATAAGGAATGAAAGTATTCGGCAAGAACTTGGATTGGGCAGGAGCCTGTTGGAAAAGAATTAAGCAGATCATGATGGTATGGACATATGAGAAGGATGGCCTCGTGATAGTTGGGAAAAAATTTTCAGTGACCTTGCCAAATGTGGTGTAAATTGGCTGAAAAAGGTAGAACATCAGCTGAGGATAGACAGGATGAACTGGAAGAAGCTCGTAAACACCCGCTCCTGGCTTGCTGGAGCGGAAAATCTATGATGATAATGATGATGAAGGGAAAGGGTGCGAGTATGTAAATTTCAAGAATAGGCTGAAATAGCAAAGCTGAAATGGTTTGGACGTATGATGAGAATGCCAGGGAAGAAAATTCTAAAGAAAACAGTCATAGATACAGTGACTGCGAAGAGGCCTCGGGAACCGCCTCGAATGAGATAGAGGAGCTGTGCAATGGATGTACTGAAACTAGAGGAATCAATAGCAATATAGTGTTAGAAGAGGAGTGGTGGAAAGATCGAACAAGTTGGAGGGCTATGGTAGACTACCCTACACAGAGAGGATCTGTAAAAGGGAATGGAAGAAGAAGAGAACAAAATGAAGCACAATGTGCAACTACATGAATAAATATATACGAGTCATTATAACTTTGGTCAGTTTTCAGTTCAGTCTTTGGCATAGTCCTTGAGAAGGTAAGTTCTCCTTAAGCAGTCTTTCGAATGGTACTGAGTGCACAACTCACTACACATTTGGCAACATGTACAGGCCTCTTTGTTATTGTATGGGAAAACAGTCCAATTTGACAATATTAAAATACATCAGGGTTACAACCTTCAAATAGCAATACACAAATGAACAGTTAATTGAGTACTTTCCATTCCTCAGTCTTCATTGTGTCAGTGTCATATATTTCTGGATTGACTTATGTTGTTTCCCGTTTACTTTCTTCCAGTAGGATTCTGGTTGCTGGCATGTCCTGTAGTCCAAATACAGCTTTGATTTCATCTATGAAGAAGGTTTCTCTGGCTATAATACCAGGTGTATGCATAAGTTTTGCCAGTCTTGTGGTAATGAAAACACGTAATTTTCAAGGTAAAATCACTTTTTGTTTATTCAAATATTGGCCATCAGCTTCTATACACTTTGCCCACTTTTAGGAAAGTTATGAATACCATGCCAGAAAAACTGTTTGTCTTTTGCGGCAAACCATTCGTTGAGCCATTTTCCAACTTCCTCGAAATTGCTGGAGTGCTGGTCCGAGAGCACATGCCCCCATTGATGCAAAGAGGTGATAGATGGTGCCAGGTTGGGGCAGTATGGCGGATGCGGAAGAGTGTCCCATCCAAGCGATTTTGAGGTGTCTTTCACTAGTTTTGCTGTGCGAGACGGCGCATTGTCGTGTAACAAAATCACTTTGCCATGCCTTCAGGCCCATTCCGGTCGTCTTTCGATCAATGCGTAATTTAAATTAATCATTTATTGGCAACAGCATTGTGTATTAACGGTTTTTCCAGGCTTCAAGAGTTCATAATACACAATTCCGCTCTAGTCCCACCAGACACAAAGCATGGTCTTCCTGCCAAAGCGATTTGGTCTTTGTGTCGAAGAACCGGCTTCGCCAGATGACAGCCACGATTTTCTCCACTTCACGTTTTCAAAATAAATCTTTTTTCGTCACCCGTCACAATTCGGCACAGAAATGATTGTCTTTTGTGGGGTTGAAGCAGCATTTCACAAGTGGCTTCACTATTTTCCACTTGCCCTTCATTGAAATTGTGTGGGGCCAATTTACCGAGTTAACTGATCATCCCCATTGCTCGTAAAAGTCTGCCGATTGTTTCTTGTGACACATTTAATGCATGTGCCAATTGATTTTGAGTTTTAGTTGGGTTATCATCCAGTAACGCTTCCAATTGCTCGTCTTTGCACTTTGTGTTTTACCAGAGCGCACACTGTATTTCACATTGAAATCACCATGTTTAAATTGTCGAAACCATGTCTCATATGTTCTAATCGATAGAGCGTGTTCACGCATGTTTCTACTAGCAAACGATGACTTTCCACAGCCTTTTTATTTTGATTAAATAAGAAAAGCAATGCAAATGTTCTTTTTCAGGCACAAACATCGACATGTTCATTGAACAATACAACACAGACGCTAGTGTTTTGGCGGACTCAACTTGTGTTTATTGGTAGGGTAATGTCATTAAAATATATAAATTTCATTATGATTGATCCGTTTTGAACTGTAATTACAATAGTATTTAAATATTTTATTATTAAGGTCCACATTTTCAACACAAACTGTACAATGTTTCACATTACTTTTACGTTCAGGGACTAGTTTTGACCTAACTGTAAGTCATCATCAGCCTTAAAGCAAATCACACAAATATATCGAAGAAAATAAAAATATATAGACACAAAGGTCTTAAAAAAGTGTATACGCAACTCACAGAATTGAAGTCAAGACTGGTTACATAAATTTAAATTCTGTTTAAAGTTCAAGCAATTTAAGACACTGTGCAGTGTCGATGACATAAAAATGATATGTACATACCATGTATGAGTTATGTGCCCCGTGCGTGGTTATTGGGTATCCTCTCTTTCTTCCATTTAGCCCACGTTGGCGCTCAAGTAAAGTCGGAGAACATGTCAGGGATTATGTTAAACATAAAAAATTTACGTGACTTCTACTTCATTTGCGATATTTAAATTTTACGGACCTTTGTGCCTTAAAAATTCAACTGCAGATTCTACAACTTATTAACAACTATAAGATTAACTTATATTAATATTATAATCTATAAATAATAGTAATAATGGATTAAATTCTTAATAACTATTATTTATTCAAAATAATGTAGTATACTTTGGATTCGTTAAATCTTTTATTCCAATATTTTATACTATTTACACTAATATTTCTCTGAAAGTATTGTTTTGTATTCATTCTCTTGATCTTGACATTCTAGTCCGTAATCAATCAATCAATCAATCAATCAATCAATCAATCAATCAATCAATCAATCAATCAATCAATCAATCAATCAATCAATCAATCAATCAATCAATCAATCAATCAATCAATCAATCAATCAATCAATCATTCAATCAATCAATCAATCAATCAATCAATCAATCAATCAATCAATCAATACTGATCTGCATTTAGGGCAGTCGCCCAGGTGGCAGATTCCCTATCTGTTGTTTTCCTAGTCTTTTCTTAAATGATTTCAATTACATTGGGAATTTATTGAACATCTCCCTTTGTAAGTTATTCCAATCCCTAACTCCCCTTCCTATAAATGAATATTTGCCCCAATTTGTCCTCTTGTTTTCCAACTTTATCTTCATATTGTGATCTTTCCTACTTTGAAAGACGCCACTCACACTTATTCGTCTACTAATGTCATTCCACGCCATTTCTCCGCTGACAGCTCGGAATATACTACTCAGTCGAGCAACTCGTCTTCTTTCTCCCAGTTCTTCCCAGCCCAAACCTTGCAAAATTTTTGTAACGCTACTCTTTTGTCGGAAATCACCCAGGACAAATCTAGCAGATTTTCTTTGGATTTTTCCAGTTCTTGAATCAAGTAATTCTGGCGAGGGTCCCATACACTGGAACCATACTCTAGTTGGGATCTTACCAGAAACTTACAAGACCTCTCCTTTACATCCTTACTACAACCCCTAAACACCCTCATAACCATGTGCAGAGATCTGTATCCTTTATTTACTATCCCATTTATGTGATTACTCCAATGCAGATCTTTCCTTATATTAACACCAAGATACTTACAATGATTCCCAAAAGGAACTTTCACCCCAACAACGCAGTAATTAAAACTCAGAGAACTTTCACTATTTGTGAAACTCACAACCTGACTTTTAACCCAATTTATCAACATACCATTGCCTGCTGTCCATCTCACAACATTATCGAGGTCTTTTGTCTTTTGTCTAGTCATATTGCACTCATTATAATTTACTATAATAGACTACATATATAATGTACTATAATATAATACAATATAATATAATATACTATGCTATATATGCTATATAATATACTCTCAGCTCTTCTGAGGTCTTGACTTCATAAACAAATATAATTCCTCTCCTTGAAGTTTGCTCGGAATGAAATTACTTAAATGTAAATCATCTTGACCTCATATAAATTACTGTACTCTTCTCTTATATCTCTTATTGAAGAATAATAATCAAGAATTCTTTATGTTGAGAAAAAAGTCGATTATCATGTTTGGGAATATTGAAATTACACAATAAGAATAAAATTCTTCGGGTCAACTAAGAATGATTAAGGCAGATTATTTCATTCATCTTCGATGTACGCGATTAATTATTAGATTAAACATACGCAGAATAAGATTAGTTTCACCTTTGTAGCTTTGAACGGCTACCTATCTTAATATTTAAAAAATATTATTAATCATGTATAGTTATATTCGAAATACTTTCCTGGGAAATAGGTAAAATTTTCCTAAATATTTTCAACAAGTTTGTTGACAGATTGTATTTAAGTCATATCACTTAATAATATCCATTCATATGATTGCAAGTCAACAAGGAATACAGGGATGAACTTCCTAATTCTTTAATAGTGATAGGCTAACAGAATGAAGACACTAAGATCGTATCTGCTATTAATGATCTGCTACTTCAGTTTAAATCAGCTAACCTTAAATACAATATGAAATTCTCTTTGAAGTTGCCATCAGATTCTTAATTACAGGTTACTTGAAATTATTTTTGATGACCAAAATCGATTATTGTCTCGAAAGTCCATTATCAAATTGCCATATACCCATATTATAGGTTATTCCATATTTGACATCATCACTAGCATCTATTATAACCTTGATCCATATTCGCGTTACTTAATCTTTCATTAATATTAACCTTACATAAAATCTCTCCCCAAACGTCGTCATATTTATCATAATTCCTCAATTACTTTATCCAAGATAATATTATTCCTTAATCTCATATTCCTTACTTCATATTTTCAACATATTTTTATATCGCCGCATATGCAAATATTATTTAATCAATTCAATGTAACGCAAACTCAATTAAATTCTCAATTCAGTAAAATTAATATTTCATGGATCAACAACTAACATATTCCTAGCAATATGCACTTCACTTATCAAAACATTACCATATTTAACCTATATTGACTTACATTTGGCAATACGTTGGCGATATTTATGACCTCGGTAAACTATGACTTGATATAAACCTATATCGTACTTCATATTCATCAAAAATCACTTTCTTTGGTATTGCTTCTTCAGAAAAACTGAAATATTGTTAGCATAACACTTCGTTGACATACGCATCTCTTCCTACACTTCGATGTGTTTAAATATTACGGAAGACTACCTATAACCTTCCCTAAAACAACACTATTAATTCACTCGCGTTGAAACTACATATTTAAAACACTTCACGAAGATATAACGACCTATTCCTTATAAACATCACAATCAACAACTCACTACAAGACAGAAAAACATAATTAATTTTAAAAATAATTCGTGAAAATTATCTTCTTTTGCGTGTGCTTGTGGGCCGGGATAGTTGTCACATTCTTCCTCGGGAACGTTCCTCTCTGGACCTCGGTTCAGTCATCTACGAGTCTCGTCATTTGAACTCGTATTCATGGGTAGAGTCGGCTGGATTCCATCAGATGTCAATCCCATCTTTGATTTAGCAAGCCATCATGACGTTCTCGTGCACATGCATGAAAAACATATCCAACGACAATGTTAATATCATCTTATTCTTAGTTGTAAAGCCTTCTTGTACTATTACTATGTTTTGTAAGGCAAAATATGACTTCAAATGATCTGCTACAGAAGTTCCTATTATGTTAATGGTAGTGTAGGATCGTCTAATTTATTGTTAATTCACTTTGAATATTAGCGTTTTCTTAAAGTGTTTCCTAAAGAAACTTTCGTTATTCTTCAGTGCAATCCCAGTATACATTCAATTGTATTTTTATCTCCTTCTATATATTTCGCTTTAAATCTCGTATATTTGAGAGGCAAAGCGATAGGATTACGTAATATGTTTAGTCTTATCGATACATTTGGTATTTTTCCTTTAAAATACGTTAACTTCTTCACGAAATTCGTCTCGCGAACTTCACCGTGGCTTATTTCAATTCAGTGTTCGATTGTTCTCCCTGTTGGCTTTAACTATTTGAAATTAGTACATTTATCTCGGTCACGGCCACTTTGATTCCTCTTGCTCGTATCATTTAACAGCATTTTCTGCCGTTCACCAAAACTTTAGCGTTTTTCACGGCAAATGACGACTTTAATATTCCGTTTTAAGTAATCAGGGCAATGAAGTGGTATATAAGGTAAGCTTCAAGAGATGAGCTGTATTATGTTAAAAAGATGTTATTTGACAGAGATTCATAAAATGCTGGTGCGCTGCACTAGGCCTACATTAAAAAGTTGCTTTTGACAGAGATTCTTAAAATGCTGGTTAAGGATGATGCACAGAAGTTCAATTAAAGCTGGCTCCTTAAATATGCTGCTTTCTATTCAAAGTTCAACTGAGCGGAAGTTAAGGTGTCTTATTAAGATATTCACACATTCAGTATACATGAATGCGATGCATGATGTTAGAAAGGCTCTTGTTTCAAGATTCTTGAAAGAATATAATTAAATGCCGTATGTTGTATGGGAATCACCTCGTGCTGCAACATGTTCAGCGAAGCTGGATATGAAGCGTGACTGAGGAGCGGAGTGGATGAGATTTTACCGAAGCCTTGAGGAAGAGGTGCGGGGCGGAAGAGAGGAGTGAGGAAGGGAAGCGGAAAGGAAGGGGATCAAGGCGGGGCTGAGGGATGCGGGAATACAGACGATTGCCTAAGTAAAGTACTGTGAAAACAAAAAATCGGACCTTAACTATTTGACTTTGGGTTACTGAAAATATGAATGAGCAGGTCATATAAAATATTCGGTTTTTCAGAAATGTCATTCAGATTGTAATTTGGATTAAAGAACCCAATGTAACCTTATTTTCTACCTTCACGTCCAATAAAGTCACTATATTTTTTTAAAATAGAATGTAAAATTGGCCTTTAAAACTATCAATAATAACGCAACAATCTTATATAACTCTACTTCTATTAATAGGAATAATAGTTTTCAAAATCAGGAGTACATAGGATAAAATGAAACAGCTGCAATTTTTCTTATGTTGGACAGACTGGAAAGAGCTTTAACATTAGATACTTAGAACATGTCATTGCCCTAAAATATAATAAATTTTCAGCAGTAGGACAACATATGTACGATTACAATCACAAGTTTACTGACATTAAGCAGGATATGGAAATCCATAAAGTTATGAATAAAGGACCCCTCCTTAACATAGCAGAAAATGCTTTATACATTTGGACCAATATTTTAATCCAAATTACAATCTGAATGACATTTCTGAAAAACCGAATATTTTATACGACCTGCTCATTCATATTTTCAGAAACACAAAATGAAATAGTCAAGATCCGATTTTTTTGGTTCTATTCAAAGTAGTTTACTTAGGCAATTGTCTGTATTTCCGTATCCCTCAGCCCCGCCTTGATCCCCTTCTTTCCTCTCTTCCTCCCCCCACCTCCTCCTCAAGGCTTCGGTAAAAGCTCATCCACTCCACTCCTCAGTCATGCTTCACATCCTGCTTCGCTCAACATGTTGCAGCACGAGGTGATTCCCACACAACACATGTCATTTAATGTTATGAATCTGTCAAATAGCATCCTTTTAACGTAGTGCAGCTCATCTTAACTCATACACGGTATGTACATATAATTTTTTGTGACTTAAATTGCTTGAACTATCAACAGAATTATTTTATGTAACCAGTCTTAACTTCAATTCAATGTGTTGTGCATACAGTTTTTTGACATCTTTGTGTCTATACATTGTTTATTCTCTTTGGCATATTTATGTGATTTACTTTGAGGTTGGTGATAACCTACAGTTTTAGCAGGCACATGCTGGGGCTGTACATTAATTAAGACCACGGTCGCTTCCACTGCGCGGTTTGGGTCACGTAGCTATCAGAATGCATTCGGAGGTAGCGGGGTCGAACCCCACTGTCGGCAGCCCTGAAGATTGGTCTCTGTAGTTTCTCATTTTACACCAGGCAAATGCTGGGGCTGTACCTTACTTGAGACCACGGTCGCTTCCACTGCGCGGTTTGGGTCACGTAGCTACCAGCATGCATGCGGAGATAGCGGGGTCGAAACCAGTCCCTGAACGTAAATGTAATGTGAAACGTTTTACAGTTTGTATTGGAAAGGTGGACCATAATAATAAAATATTTAAATACTCATCATCATCATTTCCTTTTATCCAGATGTAGCCGTGTAGGGGCAAATATGGTTCCTCTCCACTTTCTTCGGTCTTTCCACCACTCCTCCTCCAACACTGTGTCCCGGTCCAGGTTTGCTTCTCTATTGTATCATTCATTTTTTCCACTCCAATTTCTTCCCGGATTTTCTCATTTCTTATTTTGTCTCTTCTACTCTTCTCTTTTGTCTCTTCTACTCTACTCCTCAAGAACGTCATTTCGGCTGCCTGTATTCGACTCTCATCCTTCTTTGTCATTGTCCAAGTTTCTGCTCCGTAAGTTGTTATGGGTACGTAATACATCTTGTACATAGTTTCCTTTGCTTCAATTGACACATCTTTGTCCCATAACATGTTTCTTACACTATGATAGAAACAACTTCCGCTTGAATCCTCTTACTAACCTCAGCATCCAGTCGCGCATTCTCCAATAAGTCACTCCCCAGGTATTTGAACGTTTCCACTACTTCCAGGGGCTGGTCTGCAAGTCTAATCTCTACTTTCCCTTCTTTCTCCCCTCTATTGTATGTTAATATCAGACGGAGAAACTGACATATATGTCAAATTCATTAGCTGGTACTGTTCGCTGGCGCCATCTCTTAGTGAAACCGGGAAAGACTTATGCATACACCTGGTATACACAATGCTGTTTTCTGTATAATTCAATGGCTGAGTGCACATTTGCGGTACCTGGCTTTAATGTTTTCTACTTTCCTAAGGTTTGTGAGTGTGAGATTGTTTATCCAACCCTTGTCCCATTTCTCTACGGGATCCCATATTAATTGAATTGCATAGGCACCACTGGTGCTACTTTGATTTTGAAGAGTGTCATCGCTATAGATAAAGATACTGTAGTTTCTGGAAGTTTGGTAAATAGAATCTCTCTCCCTGCAGTCGACACTTCACTGCCCCTAAGCAACGTATCTTTCTTTCGGCCGGGTGACTGCTCAACTTAATTTAGCACCCCGCCGAGATAATTAAGCAAATAGGCTGGCACCAAGTTGGAGGTCGTCCTTCCCACCATGCTGTTCACCTGTATTCTTTGCGACGGTCCCCTTGTACTCTCTGAAGATGACCTCATTACTGAACTTCATCCAACCGGCGCCTATTCTGCCCCCAGGCTCTACGAAGGGACTCAACCATCACCAGATATACTTGTGTATTTTCAATCTCCAGCAGACCTCTCCACCATCTACAAGACTGGAGCACGTATTCGTGGTCACCTCTATCCAGCGGAAACTACTACACAGGATATTCAAGTCCAGCTCCAGCTCCAGGACGACGAAATCTCTCAGCCTGCAACAGCCGTTCTGATCGCCGCAACTACGCCATCTTCCTTCGCCTCATCACCACAACCTTCGTTTTCCCTTTACACCACCCCTGTCACTACCATCACTACTATCACCACCACTACCACCTCAGCCCACCCGCCTATTACTACTACCGTCATGTCACATTCCTTCCCTCTTATGACGTCTACTCTTCCCTTCCATCCCAACCTGATCTAAGACATCCTCAGAGCGCATCTCTTCAGCCACCTGCCAAGGTAAATTCTACTACAGATGCTCCTGGAAACATGGTACGTCCCCCAACGGCACCGCCGCTTCTGCCCATACTAACACCTATAGCTGCGTGGTTTGAGGTGTGGAGCCTAGCATACAATCTGCAGTCATCGTCCAGGAACTCCGCCAGGCAGGACTACCCGTGCGAAGAGCTTTCTGCATTTACGACGCCGACGGTCCAACATATTTAGTCAGACTTCTTCTTCCAAATTCTGACGACGCTGCAAGACTCATCGCCACCGGGACACACCTCAATGGCGGCCACCATCGGATCGAACCCACCTCCCCTTACTTCGCCTCGTCCCACCACACCTCGTAGCCATCCTCGGCCTTTCCCACCTCCCCATCCAGCTAGTCCATATTGTGACAGTTTCGATAGGCCTGATGGCACGAATATAAGAGACCGAGTGGTATATCTTGGAGTTAGTGCTCTTTGCATTCATATGGATTTCACATGCGGACTTAGTACTCTTCTAATTATTTGTTTGGTCATAATTTAAGCCATAAGACTTCATACTGGTGTCGGCGGTTTAGGAATAAACCTGTTTGAGAAAGAAAGAAAAGAAACGTGCCTCGCGAATGTACGATAAACCTGAAGACTGTCACCGGCTGTGTCCAACTTAGCAAACGACTAGTGATATTATTAAATAGCGTGCTGTAAAGGCAATGTGTATTCCAATAATAATAATAATAATAATAATAATAATAATAATAATAATAATAATAATAATAATAATAATAATAATAATAACATTCTTTATTATTATCTTGCAAGTAAAACGAATATTGGATATTATTAACATAGTTGTGAATTTGATGAGGCATCCGACCCGAGCAAGCGCGTGCGCAATGCTTCAAGGATTCTCGCTCGCCAGCTGTTGTTGGAAGTAAGTTACTGGGTCAATGATTCGCCAGACGTCAGTCTTTCTCTACACGTCGTTCAGGCGAAGGACTTCGTTCGCTAGCAGACAGTCATTCTTTCTGCGGAATCTGTAGAAGTAGAACTTTGATTTCAAGTAAGTATGTGCCCCGCAAACCTATCACTTGGGCTATTCTGGTTGACAACGTGCATAAAATAAGACATCAAGTTAAGTCGAGTTTCCGTCAGTACGTGTTCTTTGGACCATATTTCCAGGAATTGGTGGTGTGACAAATTTATTAATTCTTATTGTGCAAGTTTCAGCTTGAAATCTAAGAAGAAGACAGCTAAAAATTCGACATGGTGATGTTACCTAACACTGAGTGTGCTAGTGCTGATATGGAGGCTTGAACCCTGAGACCGTAGCTGATAGCGATGGGTTGAGAGGAAATCACATATAATTGTACTATTGAGGACGACCAGCCATCCAGCATCATGAAGACATCGTAAAGCTAAGTCGACGCAATAGTATAATAAATATCTGTTATGCAGTGGGATAGTTAAGTAGTTAAACTTGGTCAATGGTCTTGCATTTTAGCATAGTTGTGTAGTTATAGCACGTTGCCATATAGTAGTATCAGTAGATGCTCATCACATACTTTGTTTCCGTTAGATAGGCTTGATATATTGGATGGTATATGTGACTTTTTAATTATGTTCGGCGAATCAATTGGTAATAATTCTCATGATTCCACTTTATAAATTCAATATAGGCATAACTGGTGGAGAATTGTCAGGATCTTCGACTACATAAATTAATTTTCTCGCATGTGCAGTCGTCGCACTGAATCGGATTTTAATCTCAAATGGTATCTGTTGGAATATAATTGTGTGTGATCTTTAAACTTAAGACTTGAAAATGATTCCATCACTTTGAATCAGAACCCGTTAACGTGAATGCAGAGTAGAGATAATTAAATCGAGACACGAGAACCGGTAGATGGATTCGATCTTCGAGAATTCAAATATAATTGTATACGCGTAGGACTTGTTGTGTGATGAATTTGTGACATCCCGGGGCGGATCACAAATGTATCGGTACGTGATATGGGTCATTACAGTAGATTTCACGATTATGAACGTGGTAATTTTGTGTCTTCGAGAGAGAGATTGAATTATAGTGCATAATGGATGTATTTCCTCGAGAGTAAAGTCACGCCATGGTCGTAGGAGATTACTGGTGCAAATGACAGTTAGGTATTATAGTATTTTGAATATTTGCATGATTTTGGATAATTAGAGTCTGGGTATATTTGATTTTGACTACGTCTTCGGTGAATTGTGTCTAATTAGGTTATATCCCAGGGAATCGCCTGCTCGCCGTACGGTACGACGGTTGTGTAGTAGTGATATCGTGTGCGGCGTGTTGGTTGCTGGTGTTCATTTGTGTATATAGTGAGAGTACAGTGAACCATGGCTGCCTCCAGTGGGGGGCCTATGTCCCTCACAGGCGATCAGTTAATTGTGGATAAAGAAATCGAAGTGCCTATGGATGATGAATCCATGGATAATGATTCTTCAGAATCTTCTACTGCAAAGCAAACCAAATCATCAACAAGTAATCAACAAGGGCAACCCCCATCGAACCAGGAACGTTCTTCTGATCAACAGAATACTCAACGCAGGCTGTAGCTCCTGCTACTACTATACCTGAGTATTATAATGTTTCATTATGGTCCTTACACAGTATTCGTGGAATCAACCGCCGATAAAAATATAGGCCAATTACACCCTATGTTTCTAGGATGAAGGTTCTATGAACAGGATTTAAATGTAAAATCACTCCAATGTAAAGGCAGAAATCGTATTCAAGTAATATTTCACACAGCAGCCCAGGCTAATGGCTTTTTACGTAACCCTATGCTCGAGACGCTAAAAGTCAAAGCATACATCCCCTCTTCTAATGTCCTCCGTGTAGGACTCATACGCGGTGTTGATAAAAACCTCTCAAATGATGAAATCCTCCAACAACTTGAATCACCGGTGCCCATTAAAGCAATACAACGACTTAGCCGAAAAGTCGTACAAAACGACACAACCGAGTATTTACCTACAGGATCAATCAAAGTCATATTTCGTGCACAAACCTTACCACAACAAGTAGCGTTATACAAAATGTATTTAGACGTGGAGCCCTTTATTTTTACACCTATCAGACGTCGGAAATGCCAAAGACGGAAAAACAATGTAAGGCACAAACTCATAGATGTGGTAAATGCTCCCAACAGCATGCCACCAATCAATGTACAGAACAGTTCACCAAGCGTGTGTATTGTCAAAGGGAACATTTGACAGGATCCTCAGAGTGTCCGAAAAAAAATCAAGTTCAATTGAAAACCATCATGAGTACAGATCATATTTCATTTGCAGAAGGGAAAGCCAAAGTTTCACTCCCTGTATATTACACGGAATAAAAATACTTCGTAACGAAAATACTCCTATAGAACGACTTCCATCTCAACCTACTACTTCTTCAGCAAAATTGACAATGCAACCTTCCACATCCAACTTACAAAATCGGGCTAACAGAGATATGTCGGCCTCACAGGTCCCACTGCTCCACAGTATGAAGAGCCATCTTCAAAAAGAAATCCAACGGATAATTCTATTGTTAATATAGACTTTGGGAAATGAGCCCCAACTTACGTAATTTACAAATTACGTGATCATATAGCTAACATTTTTAACGTGTATGATCAACATCCTTCAATGGAATGTTAGGAGTGCAATTTCAAAAAAACATGAATTACAATTGCTTATTCAAGTATCCCAGGCCCATATTATTATGATTCAAGAAACTTGGTTTACACCTAACTCCCATTTCACTGTAGCGGGGTATAATATTCTAAGACAAGATGGTCACGGTTTCGCAGGAGTAGCTATATGTATCCACAATTCTTTTGCCTATATGCCTTTACCAATTCATAATCAGATTCCTTAAATTTATGCTGTAGGTTTAATTTATAACAGTATTAATTTTGTTAATCTATACTGTCATCCACATGTTTATATCACAAAACATCAATGGTCCAATTTTTTCGCAATTTGATCCCTTTCCAAATGTTTTTGTATTCGGCGACTTCAATTGCCACCCCACACAATGGGAAAGTTTATCTCACACTCCAAAGGGTTCAAATTTTCTTTGTACATCTTACCAACATAACTTTACGATAATTAATGACGGTTCTCCCACACGTCTCTCCCCTCCTGGCTCACCACCTAGTGCCGTGGACTTAACGTTATGTCGTACAGCTATGGTTCCATATACTACGTGACACAGGTTAGCTGATACTCATACGAGCGACCATTTTCCAATAATTATTACTTATGGTCTTAGTAAACCCCAAACAACGAATCAAACAACAGATCAAGTTAGCAATATACGCTCCTTCATAAATTTTAATAATAATACATATAGTGAATACCTCAGCCATGCACTAACACGTGTACACGGTTGTAATATTACATTTTCAACTCTTCTTAACAATTCTGAATCAATATTTAAATACGTATCACCCATTCAAACCAATAATCTCAACTTCACCCCTACCATCTCAAACAATTTAATGGTGGGATAAGGAATGCCACGAACTCATTCACCGCCGCATGATTGTGTATCAAACTTATCGTCAATCAATGACTCAAGCCAATTATTTATAACTAAAGCAATACTTAAAAGCAAAATGCCTGGAAAACATTTATATCATGATTAAATTCTCATATCCCTGTAACCCATTTATGGAACCCCATACGAACGATCACAAGAACCTTTCAACACCAATCACGGTGTCCCTTTCCACGAGACGTGCTCTATTCCTTTCTTAATTCGCTCACCCCTGATTATACGATACTTTCATTTATTTCACCAGTAAATACAACTCCTTCTTATTTCTCCACCTTAACACAATCAATAAAATTAAATGAACTATAAGCTGTTATATCAACTACAAATAACTCATCCCCGGGTCCGGACTCAAATTACTCCCTTCTCAGACACAACTTATTCTCCTCAATTATTTTTAATAGTTTTATTGCAGCCAAAAGGCCATGTAATTAAGTACATTAATTTTAACATTTCCAAGCCACATGGGTCTCATTCTACTGAACAGAATTTAATCAGCGATTTTCCTCTATTAGGACATGTTAAGACGTGGTATCTATCACATTCACGATCGCACAATTTACACATGCATCCGAAATCAGGTTCATGAAATGTTTTGGTTTTGCAAAGCTTAAAGTGAAAGCCATGAACAGCCAATCTAATTTCAATATGTCTAAATTCGTAGTACGCTTCCATCCATCCCCGCGTCGTCATAGCATCTGTTGCATAGAAATATAGCCAAATGTCTTCTCTTTTCTGCTTCAGTTCCATAAGTAGTCGATCGTAATTTGTCGTGGATGGTAGTGACATGTTGAAGCGTAGCTCTTCGATCAGGAAAGATTCCCTCGTCAGAACATACACAAGTCGAGATAGCGTGTACTTCGAAAGCCCCAGAGCTCTCTTTAAGTATGCGGCTTTGACTTTCTCTATCCGTTGTAGACTATTGATATTTAGGTATTCCCAGACGATTTGTAGACCATAGGTGATTATAAGCACAACTTTAATATTGAAGAGCTGTACCGCTGCTTTAACTGACATCTTACGTAAATCTTTGATTTCGTTCACTGCTTTAAATGCCAAGATTGTCCTATCCTATATGTGTTTTGTGAAAACATCACCTCTGGTTTGGAATATGACTCCCAGATATTTGAAGTGACTAACCCTTGTTAGTTCTTTGCCATTGTAATGGACTCTGTCAGTCACTTAAACACAGTGCATACCCCTACTCATTGGAATGATTTGTATTTAAAACCTATATAAAAACCGCATAAACCTCTCGATATTCCAGACCATTTTCACGTAATAGTATTGAGCTCGTAGATATGCAAACTTTCTGTAAAATTTTACTTCGGCGATTAATTTGGGTGTTAGATTACTATAACCTGTTTCCCAAGTACCAATTCGCCTTTATAAAAGGACGTAATACCCAAGATCCAATTAATACACTAATTCTTGATATTCTGTTAGCCCGGTGGAGAAAACAGAGTACCAAACCATATTTTTAGACACAAAAGGTGCCTGTGATTCCGTATTGTTACACATGTTATGGGAAAAATTATCCATGAAAGGTTTTCCTTTTAAATTTATTTCCATTCTATATCAATTATTCTCTAATCGCAAATTAACAATTAAATCTGCCTACTACCACATTCCGAGTCGACAGACTGCTCATGGCTTGCCTCAGGGAGCAATATTAAGTGGCATATTATTCGCCTTATACATGAGTGATTTAGAAAAAATAATAACGCCATTTGCTAGAGTGTTAGCCTTCGCAGACGATTTTGTGATTTATGTCACACACACAAACATTGAAGCCTGCCGACAAACGATTTCCACTGTTATGAGCAAAGAATTACATTGGTTCAATAATCACGGCCTACAACTTTCTATTTCAAAGTGTGCAGCAATGATATTCACCCATAAACGTGCATTTGATAATAGCCCCATTTGCTTTTACGGATTTAGCATTCCCTTTAATAACCAACATACATATTTAGGTATACGACTCGACCGTAATCTCACTTAGAAATTTCATATTCAGATCTTACGCAGAAAAGTCTAGGGTTACCTCAACATTCTAAAAACAGTTATCAGGCGTAATTGGGAGCAGAACTCTCGACCGCATTAATGTTCTATCGGGCTACTATACGCTCATATATGGATTATAGTCCTCACATAATAGATACAGCGTCCGAAACTACTTTATCACAACTCAAGATAATCCAACACAAAGCATTAAGACTTTGTATTGGTGCTCTTAAAACTATCCCCACAAAAGCATTTCTGGTTGAAACAAGTGAATGCCCTCTCTTCATTAGACGATAATGCGTGCAAAAATATATCTTGAAACACCTTACTCGATCGAGTTCCATTATTATACCCAAACTACAACTTCTTTATGAATACTATCACCAACGCCCCCCCCCCAAAACCGGCAGATACCCTGCGTTATATCAGGCTTATGGCCAGATGCACGTACTTCGCTCCTCTTTACTACGAACATCCCAATTACCCATCCATTCCTTTCCATACGAAACCCTCAAATTTCTTAACAGATAATTTTTAAATTTCTTGCAGTAGAAATTTGGAATATTTAGGTAGAAATCTCTAGTTATAAGGTGTGCATATTTCTAGCAAAATATGAAAGTAAGATAATTGAATTATTTATGGACCATTAGTGCTGAAATTGTCTTCCAAATGAAAGAAATATATACTTATCCCAACCACTAACACCACCATCTTGTGTCTATTTCCTGCAACCATCCGTTCACATCAATACTGCTTATATCCTCTGAAACGGTTCCCTAATGTATTCTCTGTTCGACTCAAAGTACAAATAATTCGCTATCTTATACTACCTATATTTGACTACTATGACACTGTGTTGACT
This sequence comes from Anabrus simplex, assembly GCF_040414725.1. Taxonomy (NCBI): domain Eukaryota; kingdom Metazoa; phylum Arthropoda; class Insecta; order Orthoptera; family Tettigoniidae; genus Anabrus; species Anabrus simplex. The sequence continues at coordinate 713,882,144 of NC_090265.1, forward strand.
GAAATAACCTGTGACAGTAACAAGAAACTGCCCCGGAGCCTGAACAGTTGCATAAGATATATCTTTAATATGCGATATGCTGCTCATATATCACCTTATAAGGAGCTGTCGTGGCTTCGAGTGCACCAGCGCTGTTAACTTCACATGCTATCACTTCTGCACAAAGTACTTTCCACTAATACTCCCGACTATCTGTCTTCATCTTTTTCTCACCTCTCGTCCTATTGTGAACACAATACAAGATCTGGCTCCTCTCTTGCCATACCTGTAAACCGCACTCCTGCGTACAACCGCTCCTTCATAATCTCTGTGTCTAGGTCATGAAATTCGCTACCTGCGAACATTAGAAACAATCCTTCTCATCGCAAGTTTAAAGTGGATTGCCACGAGCATTTGCTGGGTTGATCCCGCTGACTTTCTGGATAATTGTTGAGTGAATGAAGGAATGAATGAGATGAATGAATGGAATGAGATGAATGAATGGATTAATGCAGTTACATCATTTAAGTGTACGTTATTTTGTGTATTTTAATATTGAGGATTCTTTCATTATTATTATTATTATTATTATTATTATTATTATTATTATTATTGCTATTAATATTATTTGTTTTATTTGTATTCGAAATTATAAGTTATGTAAATGTATACTCATCTAGTGGTTAAGTGTAAGAGAGGGCCTTGAACCCTAACTTCGCCACCAATAAAGGCATTATTTATCTATCTTATCCCAGTGTGTTTGAGGATGCGCTAAAGCAATAGGTAGGGTTAACATATCTGTGTGCTTACGCAGGAAGCAGCCGAGCGTGAGGAAGCTGAGGAAGAACCGGCAGCTCGAGAACCGAAGTTTGTAGCAGTACCGGAAGTGGGAGAGAAAGAAGAAGAGGAGGAGGAGGAGGAGGATGAGGAGGAGGAAGGGGAAGCAGAGGTAGCGGCAGTCCCCATAAAAGAAAATAAGTAACCCTGAACTCCAGACATCAGTCAAACATTCCCATCTTCGTTATTTTATATGCTGATAGCTACAGTGCCCCATGTGGCACTTCTATGTTATATATTTGTATAAGTTGATAGGTACAGTGCATTTTGTGGCGCTTCTATGCTATATTGGTCATAAATATACATTAGAGAAATAAAAAAATAAAAACATAAAAAAGAACCAACCAAACTTTCAATATTTTAGGCTGAATAATCTTCCTTCGAGAAGAATTACGGAGCATTCTGTAAGTTTTTTTTGACATTCACCAAGACCGTTAGTGAAATGTATGTGAGTGAAATGATAGAGAAGATGACTTTTGGACAAGGCAGCCCTTATTGAGGTGAGTTATTTCCTACTTTCCTGTGCTTTCACAGGGCTATGAAATGTACTTTGTCATTGTGTGTGTCAGATCATATAATGTTAGAAATGGTAAATCGGATAGGAGAATATGGATTGTTATTGTCTAGGGAGACATCAAGTCAATGATAGCACTAAAATCATACGTCCCAACCAGTTTAGCATATGATAAATTCGCAAGAATGTGGGAAGATTCGAGACACATGATACAATGTATAAAAGGAGACTCCATTAGAGATACGACAATGATAAAAGTGGAATGTAAATGAATCTCCAGAACAAAAAGGAAATGTGGCTTGTAGAAGTTTGCTCTGATCATAAAATTGTTCCTTGTAACACCTAGTTCAAAAGCTGTAAACGTGGATAAAGCATAGAGACCCCAAAATGTTTCATGAAATAGGTGCTATTTGAACAGTGAGGTGCACAAGTCAACCAAAACTCGAAATTTGATCATGCTTGGAAATTTCTTCAGTGCGTGATGAAACTAAGTTGTTGCAATGTTTCTGCTTCATGTGTGTCCGTTACAAGTGTTATATGCAGTGGCTGTACTAGAAAGGTGTTCGGAAGACCAATGCACATGACAACAGTGTACCAATGAGTGAGTCACTTGGACTTCAGAGTTGCACAATATGTCCAGACTCATTTTTGCTCCTTGTGACTAGGCGGTCATATTGGATAGAAAAGATTATATTGACAAACAGGAAAGTTTTTCTCTGATGAGTCGTTTGCCAGAGTCAATAAAGACCCCACAGCTAGGATACAAAAAGTTTAAAATATTTCCACGTTCATTCTCAATTAAGACAGAAATTCGGAAGATGATAAATATGAGCCCCAGATTACCTAAGGCAAGAGCGTTGCCTAAAATCCATAAATCGGAAATATCTTTTAGACCTATAATTAACTGCAGGAACAGCCCAACATATAAAATCAACTCATGAAAATTCTAATGTTCATCACAAAAAATAACTATTTTACGTTCAACAACACTATTTATAGTCAAGAGGGTTTACCAATGGGAGCTCCTGCCTCGGGTATATTTGCCAATATTATTTAGACCACCTAGAGCACCGAAAAATAATAGGACATATTCCTGGTTTAGATTTTTGGACACGATTCGTGGACGATACCTTTGTAATAATAGATGAGCGTTATACACAGGTTTATTTGTAACAACTATAAGTTCCTCAATAAGATGAGAAATTCGATAGATTTTTGCACAAGTTTAGAAAGTTTTAAGCTTGAGGCATAACATTACTTATGTTTGTTTGACATAACTAATATGTATGCAAATATCCCGGTAAACAAAACAACAGGTATTATTAGAACGAATTTAACCAGTCAAGATCGTCTGGGGAAATTAGAGATTGATCAACTCATGAAAATTCTAATGTTCATCACAAAAAATAACTATTTTACGTTCAACAACACTATTTATAGTCAAGAGGGTTTACCAATGGGAGCTCATGCCTCGGGTATATTTGCTAATATTATTTAGACCATCTAGAGTACCGAAAAATAATAGGACATATTCCTGGTTTAGATTTTTGGACACGATTCGTGGACGATACCTTTGTAATAATAGATGAGCGTTACAACAATAGTAACAATATTGTAGAGTTTTTAAATCAATTAGATGAAAGAACAAAATTCACACTTGAAGACGAGAAGGGCAATGCTTTCACTTTCTCAGATGTAACCGTTAAGAGCGAGCCTGGAAAGTTCTCTTATAAAGTGACCATTAAAATGATTTTTTTACATCCTGAGAGTCATAAGAGGGCTGCCTGTTTCAGTATGGTTTATCGAGCCTTCAATTTACCATTACCTCATACAGAAAGAGAAAAAGAATTACGATACATACAGAGGATAGCTAGTATGTATCGGTTCAGTGTGAATACCATCAATAAAATTATAAGTAAAGTAAAAAGGAAGAACAACATTAGATTAACACCAGAGAATCCCAAGAGTTCAAATTACGCGAATTTCACCTTTACTAAAACAGTGATTTTTCAAATCATACAATTATTTAAGAAACACGACTGTCAAGTCTCATTTTCGGCTAAAACAATAATTGTCATATAGTATTTTATAACCATAATAGTGTTAATCACAATAAAGAGGATTTATTAGATTCAGGAATCTATAAACTTAAGTGCGATCAATGCTTCGTCACGTACGTGGGGAAAACAGGTAGGAGTTTTCAAACCAGATATCTCGAATACGTCAATGCTAAGCGAGGCCGCACACCGGACGCGTCAATATCTGCAACGCAACATGAAAAATGACTCGCTTGTTTGTCGCACTCGTGATGCAGACTTGCACCCGCACACCGGAGAAGCATGTGTCTGCATCAATACGCTACGCATTAACAGCTGTTAACGTCGCCTCCTCGATTGAAGATGATATTTTGCTGTACATGTGGTTGAAATTGCGTAACAAGAGGAAAAGAAAATGGATTCATGATTTTAATATGTCATGTGCTCAGCATGGTGCTTATACCTTAGCGCATGACTTCCTAAAACATCCGGTAAAATTTCAGTCATACTACCGAATGTAGCCCGAAAGCTATACAGAACTTCTTTAGAAAATTTCTCCATTATTAAGGAAACAAGACACAAACTACAGGCAGGCTATAAGTCCTGATGGAAAGCTACTTACAGTATAACACTAAGGTAAGTTAAAAGCTTAGAATAATAATTTGTTATTAAAAATTAAATTATTTATTAGATAATGAACACAGCTGTGAAACTGTTCATATAGACGAAGTGTATAAATAATATGTGTGCAATGTTTTGGTTTTTTCACTTATAACTCTGTATCACACAGTGCTGTCTTCGTAACTACGCCTTATCAGTATGAGTGACCACGTTCTTCCTCGTTTTCTTCTGGTAAATTCACTGCATACGATAATGGTGAGATAGTATATGAGAAGCCCGTCTGTCCACCACCGTATTGCAATACGGAAGTTGAAGGATGGGAATGAGTATCACTACACTGAACATTACTGGCTGATCCGTAGAGCATGTCATTTAATTTTTGCTGCACAAACAACTTAAATGAGCTTCTAGCTGCAGGTGATAATTTAGCCACATCTGGTAGCAGGCTTTTGAAAAACAACTCATCTGGGTTATTACACTCTGCTTCAGTCGTACGTTTTGCTTTCATCTGAATATATACCAAGCTCGATAGCTGGAGTCACTTAAGTGCGGCCAGTATCCAGTAATTGGGAGATAGTGGGTTTGAGCCACACTGTCGGCAGCCATGATGATGGTTTTCCGTGGTTTTCTATTTTCACACCAAGCAAATGCCGGGGCTGTATCTTAATTAAGGCCACGGCCGCTTCCTTCCAATTCCTAGGCCTTTCCTATCCCATCGTCGCCATAATACATATCTGTGTCGGTGCGACGTAAAGCAAGTAGCTAGCATCTGAATATATGAAGAGAAAACTTCGTCAATATCCATTTTCGTGGCACTTCTTTTTGTATCTCTTCTACGTGTTCGAGGTAGCGGCTGCATGATTTCTTGAGCACTATTTTCCTCATCGCTTTCTTCTGTCATGGCCACTGATGATGGTTGTTCCCCTCTAGCAGATTGCTCCTCTTCATACGGATTTTCTACGTTTCCCACTTGTCTTCTTGATTTTGTACATGGTGTCAAAAACGCCAAGTAGTCTGCAAGATAGTAGGGCTTTTTCGTTACTGCTACTGAACCACTGGTAGGAGCTTGCCTTAAATATCTGGAGCAACAGTTCCTAAAGTTTCTCCATTTGTCTTTACAGATGGCCAATGCAATGAGAAAATACACTTATTATTATTATTATTATTATTATTATTATTAATTTTCATTTATTTATTTTATTTCACATAAAGGATGTCCTTGAGGGCAGAACACTGTAGTAGGACTATACATACAATACCTACACCAAGGAATGTTTATTAAAACATAAAAAATAAATTCACAACAAACATTTTATAACAAAAATAGTGCAATATATTAAATGTATAGAATGCATGTGTATGAGTGCAATTGTCAATAGTTTAATTTGGCTAAAATAATTTTACCAAGCTTTTAAAAATTTAATTTAGCAGTAATAGTATTCATGGTCCTTTATTTCCAGGTACTTAGCTACAGGCAACAGCTTCAGATGCTTGAGCTTTCAGTTTAAAAGAGGAGAAACAACAATCGGCAAAATTGTGGATGAAGTGTGTTCGGCAGTATGGACAACACTTCAACCTGAGTTTATACCTGCATCCTCAAAGAAGTTATGGGAGAATATTTCCGAAAGATATTTGGAACTCTGAAGTATGCCTAACTGCATTGGTGCCATAGACGGGAAACATGTTCGTATCCAGTGTCCGAGAACTATTTTTCTATTGTTATATTAGCCTTGGTTGATGCAGATGGGCTTTTCATTGTTACAGAAGCTGGGGACTATGGCAGAATTAGTGATGGTGGCGTGTTGCGAAACTCAGCTTTAGGAAGAAACCTTCTGCAGGGCACACTGAATATACCTGATTCCAAGAGGCTACCGAAAGATGATGATCAATGTTCACCATTTCCTTATTTTTTCGTTGGTGATGAAGCTTTCCCATTACAAAAGAATATCATGAGACCCTATTCTCGAAGAAAACTTACAAATGAAAGGCGGATAACTATAGGCTTAGCAGGGCTAGAAAGAGTGTAGAATGTGGTTTTGGAATGCTTGCTTTTAAATTTAGAGTTCTCGGTACAGCTATAGCCTGCAAACCTGATAAAATAGACACCATAATACGAGCAATTTGTGTCCTGCATAACTTCATTAGACTAAAAGACGGCGTTTTTAGTGAACCGAGTGTAACAGATAACGATGAAAATACTGACAATACAATGCGTGTCTTGCAGGGATTGCAACCCTGCAACAGAAGAGCAACAGGCGAGGCTGTTGAATGAAGAAATCACTTGTGTTCTTACTTTATGAAATATAACGTAGCCCTTTCTTGGCAGAATAAGTACGCTATAGAATAAATATAAATATAGCTGCACTATACATTATCAGTAATTCTGGTTGCGCAAGAAATGTTTATTCTTACATAATTAAACATGTCATTACTGTACATAGACCTAATTAATAAATATGTTACTGAATGTAAGTTACTTACCATTTAAATTTAATTCTTTGGACACTGCATGCCACGCTTTATCCACCTCGTTCTTATTCGAATGTCCTGGTAGCGAAAAATCATATATTATTCGATATTTCTCCACGGATTGCACTAATTTAATGTTGATTTATTCTTCATTCATGCTGGCACTTATTTGATTTGTTCTTCATTCAAGCTGGCACTTGTGTTCACTGGCACTGCTCAGAAAAAGCAGGAACAGAACTATACGAGAAAGTGTTTGCTTAAGACATGACGCATAGAAATGGAACATGCAGTGTCTTATCGCCCGTGTCTGGAGCACGATGCTGATGATATCATCAAGAAGCAGACCGGTGTGCGGCGATTTTTGTTTTTCCATTGCTTATCACTGTGCTCCTTTCTGATGCGTCATGTCTCTGTGTCGCTGATGTGACTTGACGCGTCCGGTGTGCGGCCTGCCTAACAGACACAGGACGTATTCTGCCATAAGTGTCCATATGGGGGATACTGGTCACCAATATACTAACATAAGTAAAGTCTTGACCATTTTAAGGACACTAAGCAAAGGGAATCTGATGAGCAATTGCGAAAATATTTATATAAGTTTGGACCAGACTATTAACTCAAATACAAATTTAAATGACGTACAAGAGAACAAAAATCCGTTATATGAACAAATACCATCGCTTGTATCCTCACGAAGAATTAATATTTGGAAGTCACCTTTAATTCCAACTTCCCGCCCTCCCGCTCCTACTACAGGCCGAGCTATTTCCCCTTCCCCCACTGATAGCACTGTTCCGCCATTCCGCCACTAGCCTTGTTCCGCCAGGCGAAAGAAAACACAACTACAACACACGAAGTAGCGTGGGGAGAAGCAAGCCAGAGCGAGGCTCATTCTAAACCAGCTATAGGGAATGCCATTTTCGGTAAGCTTTTACGTCATACAATCGTGATGGAATCTTTTTTATTAGTTATCTAAGGGTTTTAAACTCATTAACTTTATATCTCTTTCTTTCCAGACATTGTCTTTTTCTAAAAGGATCATTCATAGAATTTAAGCCACGAGCACTGGTCTTTGGTATACGACAGGCGGTCTCATAAGGTTTCAGATTTCTTCTACCAAATCAGCTAAATTTTGGAAGAATTTTCTACAAGTCTATGCTTTTAATTGTTCTGACATGGATTTAGCACCAATACATTTCCTAGGCCAGAATTTCGATCTCCCCAGTCAACACACTGAAACTACCAGATTTTAACAATGCTTGCATCGTTTTTCAAGTAAGATCGTTCAGATTTAACTTGGCTGAAAGATGTTTGCAAGAAGTTTTAAGCTACCTCTTTAATACACGTAATTTGTTTCCTATGTTTTCTCAATAGTTTAAAAATGGAACCTCCGAGCAACAATGGACATTGATTCCGAACGAGACGTTATGGCAGGCTTGTCAATTTCAAATTAGTTTCATTTCTAACATTGAAGACACATTTTTTGCAAGAAGTGAGATCAATTTGTGTAAATAATATATTGTACCCGGAATGAACACATACACGAGTCCATCCATATCTTTCCAAAGCTCATGCATGCTATTTTCGCTGTACGTTCTTTGGACCACACAGTGGTATTCGGAAGTAGTACGTTTTTCCGCCCAACATCTTTGATCAATATGGAGGGAATAAATACGGCCATCAAGAAGAACTTGGTTCCCTTCATTGCTTGAAACATCGTCTTTACAACAAGTAGAGTTTGTACGTTGTCAGAACGTAAGAAAGAACTTCCTTTTTTTTCTTTTGTGTGGAATATCGTTATTACAACACGAAGAGTTTGTACGGCGAAGTATTTGTGAATTGTTAATCATTCGAAGTTTCGAGAAGGTTACGTTATGTAATCGCGTCTTTACAGCATGAAGTGTCTATTCGATGTTAGATGTTCGAAACCTCGAAGGTCGTCATAAAGGAGTGGAATAAATTTAAACATGTATTCACGAGTTCCATTTTTTTCGAGATAGCGGTGTTTATCGCATCGAATTGGGCACTTGGCTGAATGGACTGCCAAATGCAGAGAAGTACGTAATAATTAGTGCAAATATTCAGACGTTTTGTTAATAAGATATACAGGGAGCGTGAACGGCCGCTCTTAGCGCCTCTAGCGTAAGAAATCGGTAACGTTTTGGTAATCTTGTCTTGAGCGGTCAGTCCAGGCTGTGTAACTGTGGGTGTGAAATTGTGGTGGTATTAGTAGTGTATCAAAATGCCTAAATCAAATAGAAAGTGTTGTGCAGTGAACTGCCGCAACACACAAGGAAACACGAATAGACAAGGAATTATATTTTACACATTTCCTGGTCGTCCATGGGAATCGGATAGACGCAGGAAGTGAATTTTGGCTGTGGGAATAATAAAGTAAGTACAGTACCTTATTTCATTTGTGACGTAAATCACACATTTTATATCACCCAATTCAAACATATCAGGTATGTCAAATCAAGAACACGTTCATTTAAGTACACTTTGAAATAGTACATTTCATTTCAAGTATGCATTGCAGCAGGTTCGTATGTTTACATTCATGTCCTTCCATGTGCACGTGTCTACACTACGCCGAATATTTAAAATAATAATAATAATAATAATAATAATAATAATAATAATAATAATAATAATAATAATAATAATAATAATAATAATAATAATAATAATAATAAATTTTTCCTGCATTTCAGTGCAGATGGAACTCCATGGGAACCCACCAAATGCTCCGTCATTTGCAGTGATCCTTTTTTGGAGGAAAGCCAAGTAATATTGAAAATCATCCATCATATACCATCTGTGTTTCATGAGAGCTATAAGAAGAAACCGAATAGAGAATGTGATGTATCCCGGTTTGAAAGAGCGAGTAAACGAATGAAATGCTCAAATATGCATACTGTACGTCCTCTAATCAGGAAATTCATGAATTTACATTGTGAAAAATGAGTGTGAGAAACTACATAAGTCGGTGCAAGCAGCATTTGGGATTGAAGCAACGAGTTTCGAATTCACTTGTGTTTTAGTGGGAATGATGTAGGCACACAGTGCAACTCACGCACAGCACCTCCAAGTATTTCGTAGAAGGTGGATAAAAGTTGTGGTCCCAACACTCTCCTGGATTTCATGGATAACAGAGCATAAAAAGCGAGGCACGGTTGAAGGATTTAACAAGTGTTTCATTTAAATATTTCCATTTCTTTCTAATTTAAACTATGAGCCTCTCGTTGTGTATCTAGCTATCCTATGCACTCGTTATCCTGCTTTAACCCGTATCGACCCTAGATTTCATGCTCACCCATATTCCCACATAATTTTAGGGCACAGTATATACATTTATATTTTTTGCATTTCTCAAATAGTCTTTAAAGACATTGAGTTCTTCCATGTTTACGTTATTTTCAGTTTCTGATTTGAGTTTTGTAATCTACCACGTGATTTTATGGCTGATATAGATCTCAAATAGAGACGAAACATATCCCTAAATGTTTTTAATATGTTTTTAATTAAATAGTTCACTTGTAAAGTGACGTGTATTGATTGGATGGAACAAAACCTAACATTGTGTCTTAGTTTTAACTGTATCAATACGGATCTATACGAAGAAGTTCAAAAATTGTACCGATGAAGTTCATAAATCGTAATAAATGGTACTAGACTCACTTGTTCCGTGAGGTTGAGTGCTTTTTTGAGTTTGGTCCATCCAAAAAGTCATTGAACAGAGCGTTTGAGCAGGAAGCTCTGAAGAAGTCTAGACTTGTTGGGTCTAATTATGTGTACAAAAAACACAAAGCAGCAATACAAGGCACAATGTGTGTGGTGCAAAGTTTGGCTTCTAGAGAGTAAGCATTATGTATATCTACACCTTTCACATGTGTCTTGATACAGTGTTTTGGATGAGACGACATGAATTTATATGGCATGTTTTTATGGGTGGATGCTCTTCCTGATGCCACCTCAGTTGAGCTAACGAAGATTTTTTTTGCTAGTGGCTTTACGTCGCACCGACACAGATAGTTCTTATGGCGACGATGGGATAGGAAAGGCCTAGGAGTTGGAAGGAAGCGGCCGTGGCCTTAATTAAGGTACAGCCCCAGCATTTGCCTGGTGTGAAAATGGGAAACCACGGAAAACCATCTTCAGGGCTGCCGATTGTGGGATTCGAACCTACTATCTCCCGGATGGCCACGGCCTCTTCCTTCCTAATCCCATCGTTGCCATAAGACCTATCTTTGTCACTGTGACATAAAGCTAATTGTTGTTGTATTATTTAAGAATGGATGAAGAGACTTATCTAAACCATCTATCATTGATTACTCCATTTATAAATAAAAGGGATACTGTAATGAGACAAACCACACCTCCTCGTGAGAGATTTCTGCTATATTAAGATTTTTGGTACAGATTGGTCCTACAAAAATGTGAAATATTCTATAATAATATCGCTACAGGCTTTCGGTTAAATAATTCATGAAATCTCTGATACCGTGTACCAAACACATAAAAATAATTTCTTGGTTCATTCTGAAATTATAATTTTATTTATTTTTTTGTTAAAACAGATACGAATTAATTGTAAAGAAAGAAAAATTATATGAAAAGCTTGAACATAAATGGATATTAATACGAAGACATAAAAGTTTATCGCGTTTGTCCCTGCCCTCAGTTTCTGAGATTGCTAAATTTTAAACGTTATTAGCAAATATTTCTAAGATTATTAATCATTTTGACAACTACTTCTCTGTTGGATTTGGGGTCAATGGCTTTATATTTCTCAATCAACTTATCGTAAGCAGTGCCTTGTTGCGATCGTGATAATATTTCAATTTCATCTCCTATACACAAGGTTTATTTTATAGTTTGAATAAACGCTACCGAATGGTCACAGTATCCACTTTGGTCTTCGAGGAGCATATTGCTAGAATTAGCAACACGTACTATTATTCCCAACTAGTAACTCACTTGAGATGAACAATTAGATGCCACTGCAGTCCGTACGATACGATAAAACAGTGTAAATGCAATCAACAACGATTTATCGATTAGGAAAACTAATTTGATCCGATAAAATGTGCAAGCCAAAAAATCTGCAACAGTTTATTCTCTACTCGTGAGATAAATCTCCACAGTTCAGTTGGTGGAGATAAATCATTACGTGTGTAGCCACATTAGGGGGTGTGAATATTTCAATACCATAGACCAAGATCGGTACGAAGTACTGACAACATAACAGCTTTTCTTTTTGGCACTTTGGGGTCCTAGAGGAGTGTTCTTACTTGCTAGTAAAAGTGACAGTTCTTCTGCGCTCTATACCCCCAGTGGGTGGGGTCAGTAGAATAACACCCAAATATTGCCTGCCTGTCATAATAGGCGACTAAAAAGTGTTCCAGGAGCTCTCAACTTGGTAGCATGGGTTGGCGACTATGGGACCCTGCGTTCCGGCATTGCTTCCACTCACTTGTGTCAAGTTCCTCACTTTCATTTATCATCTCCGACCTCCCTTGATCAACACTTGTTCTTTTCCAACCTCAATGCTATTAGGTTCTGAGGACTAGGGAGTCTTACATCTTCATGCCCTTCATGGCCCGTCTTACTTTGGTAGATACCTTCAGTTTTCGAAGTGTCAGACCCCTTCCATTTTTTATTTCTGATTAGTGATATATATATATATATATAGAATGGTTGTGGCTAGCGTGTATCGAGAAATTACACTACCAAGGTACGTAAAGTTTTCGACACTTTCAAGTGGATGTTTCCCAAGCATGATGTTCACTGGTTATCCCTGTCTGTTTACTGCCATTGCTACTGTTTTGGCTTCACTTATCTGGAGACTGAATTCATTGAGTGTCAACTGTACTTGTTCCTCAGTTTCTCCCCAGATCATAATGTCATCAGCAAATGCCATTGCATTTAGTTCACCAGAGGTTTTTTGATGTTCTTCATTACATCATCCATGATGGCGATAAACAGTAATGGGGATAGTGCACTGCCTTGCTGGACTCCACTTTTGGTCTGGAACCAGGATGTATGTCCCTCACCCAATCGCTTTGCAACTCAATGGCGTGAGGGCATTGTGATACCAGTTCCCAAGCCAGGTAAAGATCCAAAACTTCTGGACAGTTATAGGCCAATATACTTTACAAATGGCCTTTGTAAGCTATTTGAAATGATGGTTAACTGGCGCCTTGTGCGGGCATGGAGAAGGAAGGTCTCTTGTCTAACTACCAGTGTTGTTTTCGGTCTCATCGGTCTGCCACAGATCATCTGTTCAGGAGGCCTTTCTCCGACAGGAACACCTAGTCGCCGAATTTTTTGACCTGGCGAAAACTTACGATACAACCGGGTGATATGGGATTCTCTCTACACTACACCAGTGGGGATTTAAGGGAAATTTGTCAATGTTTTTTGAGAACTTCATGTCCCTTCGGCTCTTTCGAGTCCGAGTAGGAAATGCTTTCTCTCAATAATATTATGTTTAAAATAATGGAGTACCACGGGATTCTGTACTGAGTGTCACACTGTTCGCAATCGCCATCAACGACATCGTTGCCACTGCTCAGCCCGCAGCCGTTCCATCGCTGTATATGAACGATTTAGCTTACATTACAGCTCCGGAAGGGTGGCGTTTGCCGAGAGACAGCTACAGCAGCCCCTCATCCGTCAGCTCAAGGTTGCCTGCATGAAGAAACTTAACACGCTTAAGTTTCTCAGCGGCACTCTGTGGGGGATGACCTTGCGGTGCTGCTACATTTTTACACGGCAACATTCCTCTCCCGAATGGATTATGGTAGTGCGGCTTATGGTTCAGCATCAAGATCTATGCTGAACCTTTTAGACAGTGTTCACCGTTGTAGAGTTAGGTTGGCAACAAGAGCTTTCCGTACTAGTCCCATTCCTAGCAGACTCGCTGAAGCGGGAATTCCATCTTTACGAATACGAAGGTAGCAGTTACTCCTCACATATGCTGCCAAAATTCGTAAGAAGCCGCTATATTCAAGCTATCAATGCATCTTTAGTACCCAATACCACTAGAGGTACAAAGACTGGCCGAATGCTACACGGCCGGTTGGAATTCGAATTGATAGCTTGTGTTATGAGTTAGATGTGGCAACCAGTGTTTGTCTTGAACAGACTTCTTGCGAGGTGCCTCCGTATTTAGTTCCACGACCAGATAAATTTGGCTAAATCTACTCTGTGGACCTAAGGTGAAAACGGATGCCTTTATTCATTGAAGGTATTTCCAGGCTTCATTCACCAACATCCGGTCACGAAAAATGTCTTTACGGATGGTTCTAAGATAATAGAAAATTTCGGTTATCTTTTGTCACCGATAATGTAAGCATGAAGATCTCACTTCCTAGTGTATGCAGCGTGTATATTGCACAGCTTTACACCATATTAGAAGATCTAGTTTGCACTGGGTGATGATAGAACCCCTTTTTTATGTGTACCGACTCATTAAGTTCCATGCAATCTATTGACACCTTTTTCTCGCAACACCCACTGTTGCAGCGGATTCATGACCTCCTAGATAGGTTAAGTGATGCTGGCACCAGGATCACTTTCACGTGGCTTCCAAGCCACATTGGGATTGTGGGAAATGAAATTGTGGATGAAGCTGCAAAGGAAGCGGTACTTTTACCTCCAAGGCCTATTAATGTACTCATATCTTCTGAAGATGTTCTCAGCTACGTCAAATCATCTTGGTGTCCTGAGAATTAGAGTGGCTAGCTACCCGGACTCCCAACAAGCTGAGAGCAATTAAGAAGACAACTACCATGTGGCGGTCCTCTTTCCGCCCTTTACGGAGAGAGGCTCTAGCATTGTGAAGGCTGAGGATAGGTCATGGACGATCTACGCACTCTTATCTCCTAAAGATGGAAGACCCCTCCCAGTGTGTTCTTGCGGTGCCGACTTCACCATGGCTCGGATCCTCACATAGTGTGCCGATCTCTCTGGCCTAAGACGGAACCTCGGCCTGCGGAAATCACTCAAACGCATATTAGCGAGTCATCCGCTTTATGTGCGACAGTAGATTAATCTATTGCTATTTTTCTTTAAGTCGCACCGACGCCTATGGAAAGGTTCATTATTGCCCATTAGTTGGAGCATTTTTGGCGATTTTCTACTCCAGTCAGCAGGTATCTTGTCATCCTTCCACTCTGCATTGAACACTCTATGTAGCTACTGTAAACCCTGGACTCTTGCTCCTTTAATCATGTCTGTATTGACTTTGTCTTTTCCTGAGCATTTCCTTTGCGGCATCTTCTTAAGTGCTGCTTCTCTTTCTGTCCATGCTTCTGTTTCTTTGCATGTAATGGGAGGTTCCTCTGTATAAGTTCCTCTTTTTTCATAGCCAGGTTTCCACTGGGATCCTCAATTGCCTTGATGGTTAAAGAATGCATTCCTTTTGTTTTTGATCACTCTGAACAGTAGTTTCATACTGCCTCTTGTGGCACACCATCAATCGCAGACAAGGGCAACAAATCAACAGGCGGCGCAACACCGCAGCCCAAGTCCGCGATTGGTAGCGCAACCACCAAAGAGATAAGAGGCTCTTCCCAGCGCTATCACGCCAGCTACGTAGAGAAGGGCCTCAATAGAACACAAACACAGGGAATGGGAAGCGATGGAAATCTGGGCGAGGCCAATAGGTTAACAACCAGAACAGAGGGTGGAAGGAGAATTGGGTAGAGCAATTCACAATAATGACTCACTCCGTAACACTTAAAAAAGACCAAAATATAATATACCCAAAAGAATAATAAAGATGGGTGGTGCAATTAAAAAAAATGAAAATGAAAAACAAAACATATTTTAAGAAAAGGGAAAACTGATAACAAGGCTCATTTATACCAAAATCACCAATCGCAGTCACCATAACCAATAGTTACAATTAATTTTTTCTTTTAGAAGAAATTCCACATACGGTAATTTCCCAAACACCATTAACTTCAGTAGATTTTTTGAAAATTCATTACAGTTTACTGTTTATTACATTTTGTCTTTTCCAGCTCGAAACCATTTTTCTTTAAGGAAAACCATAAATAATTATTTTCAGCTATTCATATTTTAGGTGCACCTGAAAACGTCGCGCGCGACCTAACAATTTACCCAAAGTTAAAAAAAGGTTTGATATTTCCCAGTGAACACCAAAAGCGTTTCGAATTACAACATCCAATGGACGGGCAATGTCCTCAAGGAACATTAAGGTAAAAAAAAGAACCCACTTCAAAAGAAAAAAAAAAGAAAATGATAGAAGGAGATTAATAATAATAATAATAATGTAGCACAATAATGCAGAAACAATAAACACTCATCTTGTGACCCAGCCCATCACATTAACAACATAGGCACGCCATGCAACAACGAACGTCTGCACACCACGAGTATTGTTGACAGACTCACTTCGCGACAATGCAACTGAAGCACGCCGTTATCAGAAAACAAAAGACGGAACATACCGTGACAATGGAATAGAAATGGAGCGAAGGTTCAAACCGAAACATAGAATCAAATCTTAAGCAAGAAAATGTTAATATAATAATAATAATAATAATAATAATAATAATAATAATAATAATAATAATAATAATAATAATAATAATAATAATGGAAGAAAAATAAATTTAAACCAGAAAATGGAATTAGATACAGTTCGATCCGAAACACGCTTCAGTATTCACTAGGTTTTAAAATAATTTTACAATTTTAGTCGCCTCCACGAGGCTGAAGACACAATATACTACACACGCCTTCACCTGTCACAGCTCCAGTTAAAAGAGCAGATCATTTTAAACCAAACTGTTCCCGTGACGCATAAGTATGTGCATCAATAGACAATAATTCAGTTGTTTAACTCTTTCGCTGCGCTATTGTTCAACAGAACACTTACTGAAAAATGTAATTTTTTTCGTATTTTCCAAATGAAATAAAACTTTATTTTTTAAAGGTTAGTGACATTCAACACCATTGCACCATTTTTAACTCAACTTTGATAAACTAGCAGTGACATTTGACCTTGAAACACACATTACCGTGATACATGTCCGAACATGGAACTGGACACATTGCAGGCTATCCCGGGCAATTCTTACAAAAAAAAGTACTGTCTGTTTTCTCTTGTACAATCTCTTTCCTGTCTTTGAACATTTTTCTGGTAATATGGAACAAATAACACAATTACGTTTGTGACTCTTGTCCTGCTGCTCCCCAAGAAAGTGCCTCTCCGCCAGGCGCGCTTGAGGTATGTAATCAGAATATCTTCCTCGTTTCGCCGGCGGACTGCGCTAATACTCTCGTAGAAACCCCTTTATGACAGAATTTATGAAGTTAAGAGCACTAATGGCCCCTTTTTGAAGCTTATTGTACAATATTCTTCCATTCATTAGTGCAGTTTGAATGTCATCACCAATATCCCGCTAGTCCGATACAAAATGAAGATCTTCCTCGTTGGTACTTTCTACCGAACAATCACTATGCACACATCGCTTGTTTCATTGTCCAAATTTACTGAACAGTCTGAATCAGAATAGGCCACAAAAAGTTTGAAGATGTCTTCACTGTCATTACTAATGTTGTTCCGCGCGCTCATAGCTGCTGAGTGAAGCCTGCTATCGACGAGACAGCTGACATGAATATT
Source organism: Anabrus simplex (assembly GCF_040414725.1). NCBI lineage: Eukaryota > Metazoa > Arthropoda > Insecta > Orthoptera > Tettigoniidae > Anabrus > Anabrus simplex. The sequence goes on from NC_090265.1 coordinate 713,899,260, forward strand.
TGCGGGCGGGCGGGCGGGTGAAAGATAACAAATAAACATAGGGCCAGTATTGGCGGCAATATTTTCAAACAATGCTTAGTACATAGTCAATAAATTATTATAGATGTCTGTATTATTAAATACGCCTTTATTAAAGAAGCGCGCGGAAACTATAGCAGGAACGTACCAAGTCGACAAAAGTCGATTACCGCAGCGAATGCTATAGGGAAGTAAGTCGACAAAAGTCGACCTCCAGAGCGAAAGAGTTAAGTATAACATAATTGGTAGGCCATATTTAGATTGGCGGAATTCAATAATGGAAGATGCGACCAAGAACACAGATAAGATCAAGATTAATACAACCTAACGTTCACAAGATTAATATAACAATGTATACCAGACCAATAATAGTTAGAACATTAGCAACTTCCGTATACTTCAGAAGAAAGAAAATATAATGAATCTACCTACAATATCACCTTAACAAATATAAATATAGGAGTGTCCAACAGCTATTATATTCATGAAGTATCTTCAAACATATTATATTTGATTAATGCCTTGAAACCCATCTTTATCACATCACCATGATGTAGCACGATATAAATATTAACCGTAGCAGTTTTGGAAGTAGAAACCCATAAGAATATTTACCGAACCAGTACAATATTCTCAACTAAATTTTATGAGTTCTTGACAGAAAGGTTTTTATTATTATCATTATTAACGTATTTCAAAATACTAGTTTTGCGAAGGGATACACACGGAAATCCTTTCAGGACAAAATTTGGCACATAAACGTTGCTTTCCGGCAAGTAGTATGTTGAAGTTGTGGATCACAAGACGTCTCCCCAGAAATAATATTAATTCAAAACATGGAACAAGGGAGCCATGTTGTCGTCTTTCTTACTGCAGGACAATCCCCAGTAGTACACATGGAAGGTCCTTCGTAGTTAATATTAAACCAGACGATCACTTACCAGACTGTTGATGATAATCCTGAGGTACTCACTTATTTCTTTAAAAATATTCCCAAGGATGATATAATAGTCAGCTGCAGGCACTCGGAAACATGCACAGAGGTTACGTTCCACATTAACTAACAAGTTTAAATTGCACCACCAAAAAAACTGAACCAAACGTAAAAGAATATACACAGGCCTAAGCCTTCCTTTCGCAATCATACTATGGTGGTTTTCAGTCGTTTTTGCCCGCCATAGCGAATACCAGCAAGCCAAGCGACATGACGTCCGCACAAGCCTAGCGCTGTAGCAGAACAGCTCGTTTGGAATAACGGCCGCTAGAGGGTGCCGTGCAGAACAGTTGACAATCAAGCAGCAGAGCTACCAACTAACGAGCTCATAGACAATAACGTTCAATGAAAGTCCAGTGGCGAAGCAATTGCCCACAGTAATATTACATTATTCCGGCGTAGCGGTGATTTAAAAAAAATTATACCGCTACACTCTGCTCTCTTCCTCCATTTTTTTTGTAAAGTTTTACCTGCACTTTTCTGTATATTATTCTTTTCTGCTACACTTTTAACTCCTGCTTTCTTGTCCCGGTAAATTTGCTTGAGGTATCTGATCTTTCCCTCATTCCTTATCTATGCTGGCTTTGATTTCTCTCTATCTCATACTTTTTGTGCTATGTTCCTTTTCCTTATTGAGGGTCTTACTCTTTCATTCCACCAGGGTGTCTCGTTTTCCCTTACTCTCACAATTATCTTCCCGCAAAGCTTAATTGCTCCCTTTATCAAAGTGCTTTAAATAGAGCCTCCGTGGCTCAGGCGGTAGCGCACAGGCCTCTCACCGCTGGGTCCCATGGTTCAAATCCCGGTCACACCATCTGAGATTTGTGTTGGACAAAGCTGAGGCAGGACAGATTTTTCTTCGGGCACTTTGGTTTACCCTGTCATACAAGGGGGGATCAAATGTAAACGGGATTTTATTTTTTATTTTAATTCATTTATTGAAAACACAAGGCCATTACAATTTATTTTTCCACATAGTTTCCTGCTTTAGAAATGCATTTTTCCCAGCGTATGGGCAGGTTATTCATGCCTTCATCTTAAAAAGAACAAGGTTGTGTCACCAGCCAGTCTTACACGAAGTCTTCCACACTCTCGTAATCTTCAAATCGTTGCCCTCCTAGAGCTTCTTCAAGCGGTCCAAACAAATGGAAATCGCAGGACGATAAGTCCAGGCTGAAAGGAGGATGATCAAGTGTAGTCCAGTGATCTTTTGCGGCAATATGCAACCCTTGCCTTGTTCAAGAGCTCACAGCAGTAAGCAGCATTGATTGTGTACCTTTCTTGCTAAAATCAATCAGTAAAATGCCTCGCTGATCGGAAAAAACGGTTGTAAGAATCTTGCCAGCTGACAATCGAGACTTGGCTTTCACTGGTGCTGCCTCCCCTTACCTTTGCCACTCCTTATTGGGATGTTTGGATTCAGGAGTGTAGTGGTGGGCCCATGCTTCGTCGCATGTGACGATCCGACTCAAAATTGTATCACCTCCTTCCGCAAATCTTGCTGTAAGCCTCTGATAGACCTCCAAACGCCTCAACTTCAGATTTTCAGTCAAAAGTGAGGGACCCATCTGGAACACACTTTACGGAACTGTAGGTCGTTTGTGATTATTGCTTGACAGCTCCCATAACTGGTTCCGACTTCTTCTGCAATTTCTGATACTGTCGCCCGTCGATTGTCGTCAATAATGTCTTTAATCGCACTAATGTTTTGACTGTAATGCTGATCCGAGTACGACGATTGTGTTGCTGATTTTCACACGATCTCCTCCTTTCCTGAACATTTTATGCCAGGCAAACACACGCGTCCTTGACAATGCTTGATCTACAAACTGTGCAGTCAATCTCTGGAAAATTTCTGTCACTGTAACTCCTTCACGAGCAAGAATTTTTTAAATTATGCGTTGCGCAGTGGAGGGGTGCACCTGTTGCTCTGGAATCGTGAGCGTTACTGATGGAACGGCGAGAAATATCTAACAGTCCCACCTAAGCATAGCAGAAGCGCGGGGCCAGTCCTACCAACAGTTGATATTCATGAACAAAAATCCCGTTTATATTTGATCGACCTAGTTATTTCACTCCAGCAAACTTCTCCAGTATCATTTCATTCCGTCTGTCATTCATTAATCATTGCCCCAGAGGAGTGCGACAGGCTTCGGCAGCTTTGTCCAGCCTAACTGTATCGGATAATCTTGTGAATGACCTTCTTTTTGAAACAACAGTTTTTAAAATTTTATTTTGTATCAAACAGCTTCTTACGCAGAAGTCTAGGAGATGTTCCCATTCTCAATTCCTCTTCCCATTACCGTGTGGTCACATCACCTCCTCTTTGTCCCGAGCTGTGCACTGAGATCAGTTTTGATTGCTCTCTCTTCTCTGATGATCTCTTCCACGACTTCCAGAAATATCTTCTTTTGTCTTTACTGCAAGCCGTCTGGGGTGTATACACCTGCACTTGTATCAGCGTCTCCCTATGCGAATTCAACTTTATTATCCTCTCACTGCTGTTCTTGATCACTGCAATACCATTAAATATTTTGCCCAATCGTTTCTCATTTCTCTGTTGTTACCATTCCAGTACAGGATATAGTTCTTCCGTAAGTCTTTCATCCACTTAGTTTCACTTAGTCCTAGGACTGATTTTCCTCCTCTCCATGATGTCCACTAACTCTTCACATTTCCCAGTCAAACTCAGAACAACGATTGTCCATATTTGAGTGTGTTGTCTTCTCGTAGGATGTTACACATTTGCAAGACCTGGCCTACTGTTAGGCTGTTCGCCATGGGTGTGCGGGTGCTGTTGTCCTCCCTGAATTCTCTGTTTTCATTCGAGGCTCGTATAAATTTTGAAAGCAATTGCAGTTACTCACCAACTGACTTGCTAGGCCTAATGTTAGATAAGATTTTCTGTCATGTTTATCTTCCTTGGCCGTTAGATTCCTGTTGAATTTATGTGTCATTTCCTACATAAAGGCTTCAACAAACCCCTGACATTGAAGTCCTCTGCTCATAGCCGTTGGTTCTCCCTTAGTTTGCCAGGTGAGGAAATTGGCTGCCTATTGCTCTGCCCGACAGTCGCAGGTGCATTGGTAGTCGAAGTATACCTACTTGAAAGAAAGGGTTTAATGAACTTTATACCATCGATGGCTATATGATGATTTCTTAGTTCTTCAAATATAGCTGTACCCCCATCTTTAAATTTAACAGGAAATTGAGCATATTTCTTTTTATCTGCCTCTACTTTCATGTAGGTCGTGAAATATAATATGGTTCATACAACTATATACACACTTGATCCACAGGTGTTGTAATCTACTGTCGCGTTTACTGATCTGACTTCATAAGCGTCAAATTTGAGCATATTTTCAGAAAAATACATGATTAAGCGCAATGGGCTTAAGAACTTGAAAATGTTTTCTTTTAATTATCTCTACTTCTAACCCCAAGATGTTCTCAACTTGGGAGCAGCACTGATTGGCGAGATCGGAGCCCGTGGTATTTTTTCCACCTACTTGTTCCAAGCTCCTCATTTTCCTACCAGACCTCCGTTGTTGTTTTCCAACTCTGATGGTATTATGTTTGGTGTCTTGGAGCCCAACAGTTGACGTTCATCTCTTCTGCAAAGTTCATTTACGACATGTTCAAAATCTCATGTAATATGTAACAGATCCCTCAGCGAGTGATAACTGTAGGTGGACTGCCTGGTGCTATTATTTTAGAGTAGCTCCCTCAGTGGTAGGACACTAGTCTTCGGATCCCAAGATTGTGGGTTCAAAACCTGCATTCGTAGTTTGTTTCTAAAGGACAGGAAGAAATCCATTCGAGACTCCACATTGTACAACATCAGCATGTAAATATTTTTAGGTTACACATTTGGTACTTTCCCGAAAAATTAATTAAAATGTGTGTCATATGTCGCCTAAAGGAGATTCCTTTTACTCTGCTACCTCATAAAAAATCTCTAAACTTAACAAGTCACTTAACACATTGACAACGGGCCCCATGCAGACCGGACAGTTCAAGCCTCCAAGAAAGAAATTACACCGCTGCACTCAAAGTACTGTAACTCGAAAATTATTCAAGATATTGACCTCAAACATGGAGCATGTATTCACTACGCTGCTTAGTAGTCTGTATGGTTTGATATCTTTCAAATCAATACAATTTGTGGCTCCATTTAATAGTCATTCTAAGCGTTGTGTGGTATGAATGCCTTGATTGTGCCTTTCGTGAACTTACTGCCTTTAGGTATACAAGCATTTCCCTTTACAGTTACTCTCCGTTTAATGTTAGCCATTAATCATTAGAAACATCTAATTCACTGTCACTCAGTACCTATATAACTGGCCTGTACATATTTAATCACAATTATCGGTAGCCGTCAGCAACTGAATACGCAGCACCAGAGCTCCAGAAAATAGCTGTACATATCCGACATTATTTTGTTAAATACATGAAGGTTTAAAGAAAGATGCAGCTATAATTTATAAACCATGACTACACCGTTTGGAAGTCCTAATCTCGCCCACAATTTCATCAATAATCAAGGAACTACAAGGCGCTTAAAAGTGAGATTTCTCATAGCCCGGCACCTACTGTCGGATGTCACCTATCACCAGCAAAGAAACTACGAAAATCCTCAGTGATGAGGCACATCACTCAATGAATTACTATATAAATGTTGAAATACTTTGTCGACACATAGGGTACGTTGCCATGGGCGCGCCATCTTGTACAATGATTCTCGGCGCGTTAGAAAACCTGTGAATGTACGAAGTTTCCATGGCTACAATGACTGTAAAATTTAAAAAAATTACATCGACACTAAAATGTACGATCCCTCTACTCCATGACATGATTGAAAGTAATTGAAATTATAACCAACAGATTGCACAACAAGCTACAAACTATGCTCGTGCGTATGAACGGAGATTTCTTGGGCCCGTCAACAACCGCTGGCTGCAGTACTACGAGAATCTCCGGGACCGGTCGTCAAGCTGTTTGTTCTCTATTATGCAATAGAATTATTAAATTATTAACCGCTGGTTTGATTAAGGTCAGCTTCAGTGCTGTCGATATCTTTGAGCTGGGCTGAGTGGAAGGTGCTGGCTTTCTGAGCCCAAGTTGGCAAATTTGATGCTGGCTCAGTCTAGTGAAATATTCAAAGGGGCTCAAAACTTCATCCCTGAGTCAGTAGATTTACCTGCATGTAAAAAATCTCGTGGGACCAAATTTCAGCACCTGGGCGCCTCAAAAACCCGTAGAAGTAGTTAGTAGGATGTGTAATCGCATAACATTATTTGATATCCTTGCTTGTGGCAAAGTTCATTTACGGCTTCTTCAACTCTATCGTGTAATAAACAAAGCATATAAACAGGAATTAAACAAATATTTCTACAATTCTAAACAATTTTTATCAATTAAAGAAAAAGGTGTCATTTGAAAGAATCTGTTGATGTCCTTTCAACAATGAAACATAGGCCTATCTGTTGATATATCTTCATTTCTACTCATTACACCGGTTAGGTAAGCAAATTATACCATAGAAACACCAGCTTCGTCACACACACCTTTGTATTACGAGCTGTTGACCACAATTGAGTATCACACCTTAGCCTACAAGGAATACAAAGCCTGCTCACTCGCAGTGTTCTCTTCAGAAAGTACCCGCCTGGCAGTACGTGTCTTGACCGCTGCAGCGCTAGTATACCACCTCACATCAACACTCAGTAGCATTGGTAACGGGAGTAAAAACCAGCACAAATTTACCTCTACACTATACTTCCTGTATAGTATATACGTTACTGAGCAGAATGAAGTAGAAAATAATTAATGTTCACCTTTTTCCCATAGGAGTTCAATTCAGCTGTGGATTTTCATTTCAGATAACACATATAACTGTCGAAATTTATGTCTGGCATTTAAAAGGATATACGGTCTGCACTAGCTATTTTTACTACCGCACCATAGATTTTCAGTGAAAAGGAACGACTTTAACTATTTTCCTTCATATTTTCTTCTCATAAATTGTTTTTCTTATCGAAAAGTAATCTCAGCGATACTCATCTGTCATGCCATTAGCGTAGTTAGTGACAGAGAGGTGCAGAAACTTATGCAGTATTATTCTGCTTTGTTCTTCAGGATGATCACTTTTCCCACACTGTAGAATAGGATTTTTAGCAACACGTGGCAACAGTATTTCGGTTAATGTTTGTGCTGTTTTTGGACTGCCCAGCGTTACCGATAACATTTCGTCCCTTACCTGCCCCAGTTTCATCAGCAGTGAAACAAAACTTGGCTTTGGATACCTGAGACCACCTCTGTCTTTGATTTTCATTAATGAAGTTAGTGGAGATGGACTCTGGATACTACTAATTTTATCAACACACTCTTGACATGGCATGTGGTCTTCGACAACTCTTACCAAATACCCTCCAATATATGCCATTGCAGCACTCGACGGAGCGGTCAATAAGGTTCCATAACTTATTCTTGGTACCACTAACACAACAGAAGAAGGAAATTATTATCATCAGAATAGGAGCAATAATAATAATAAGTAAACTAATTTTTGCCGTCTCATGGTCTGCGTATTTACTGTACCATACCTGGCCTGTTTATTGCTTTAATCCATAATTCCCTAGTTGGCTCTTAGCAAGGGAATTCATGGAAACTAGTTCCAGGAACTTTATTTCTAGAGTCTTGTTTACAAAACGGAACGCAGCAGTACACCAGCGTAATATGATTGACGTATTTTAACCATATCTTTTTCCCATTGGCCAGTGTTTGAATTAAGCAGAAGGTGTCAGGTTCAAATTCATCCTCAATTTACAAGAGTTTACCCGTTTCACATCGGATGGTAAAATTATATTCTGCGACGTTTGCAGCAAGAGGTGATTGAAACTTGTTTTATATTTCCCCATAACGAATTATTATCACTTTAACAAAATCAACACGGTGTTTTAAATAATGCATATTAAGATACGTAAAACTGCAGCTGCCTAAAATACTGTAGAGCCTATTTGAGAGTCTGTTTTAGGCAATTAAAATGACATTTTAGACCTAAAATCCGAGGTCTAGAGTAGTATAATTGGACAGTTCGGCGGCCACCACCACCGGGCTCCCAGAGGCCTCCTCCACCACCACCACAGCCAGAGGCCTCCCAGAGGTCTCCTCCACCACCCGCGGGAAATTTGAATTTGTAAACAAAGCCACGTGTTTTTTGACAGCTGTCATCGACAACAACGCATCGCTAACCTCGGTACTGCCATCTTGACGGGCCTAAAACTCAGTAGTACCAACTTAACCTAACTAGCGCGAGGTAAACAAAGCCACGTGTTTTTTGACAGCCACGTGCTTTTTGACAGACAACAACGCATCGCTAACCTCAGTACTGCCATCTTGACGGGACTAAACCTCAGTAGTACCAACTTAACCTAACTAGCGCGTGGTAAACAAAGCCACGTGCTTTTTTGACAGCTGTCATCCGCCATCTTTAAATCACAGAGCACTGTGCTGCCCTCTTTATCGCAGTAGATGTAAATTCGTCACCTGTCATCCGCAGTGCTGCCATCTTGGCGGGCCTAAACCTTAGTGCTACCAACTTAACCTCACTAGCGCGAGATAAACAAATCCACGTGCTTTTTTTGACAGCTGTCATCCGCCATCTTTAATCTATAGAGCACACTGCTGCCCTCTTTAGCTACTTACCTTTGAAATGTGGTGGCGGATAATTTGAAAAATGCTTTTTGACAGCAGCCATCTTTGAGCACCGTACTGCCCTCTTTAGCTAGATACCTTTGAAATGTGGTGGCAGGCAATTCCACATGGCAGCAGCCATCTTTAATCAAGAGAGCACCATGCTGCCCTCTATGTGGTGGCGGCAATTTGAAAAATTCTACATGCTCTTGTTTGGAAACAAACTCACGCGCTTTTTTGACAGCCGTCATCCGCCATCTTTAATCAACAGAGCACAGTGCTGCCCTCTTTAGTTTGAAATGTGGTGGCAGCAAATTCCACGTGCTCTTGTTTGGAAACAAAGCCATGTGCTTTTTGACAGCTGTCATACGCCATCTTTAATCAACAGAGCACCGTGCTGCTATCATGCGGGCAATTTCGTCAGCTGTCATCCGCCATCTTTAATCCACAGAACACCGCGCTGCCCTCTTTATGGCTTCTACCTTAAGCACGTAGTAGCGGGCAATTTGAAAAGTTCTGTTAGCTATCATCCGTCATCTTTAATCAAGAGAGCACCGTGCTGCCATCTTTAGCTAGATACCTTTGAAATGTGGTGGCGGCAAATTGAAAAATTCCGCGTGCTCTTGTTTGGAAACAAACTCACGTGCTTTTTTGACAGCTACCATCCGCCATCTTTAATCAACAGAGAATAGTGCTGCCCTCTTTAGTTTGAAATGTGGTGGCGGCAAATTCCACGTGCTCTTCTTTGGAAACAAAGCCATGTGCTTTTTTTGATAGGTGTCATCTGCCATCTTTAATCAACAGAGCACCGTGCTGCTATCATGCGGGTAATTTCGTCAGCTGTCATACGCCATCTTTAATCTACAGAGCACCGTGCTGCATTCTATGTGGTGGCGGCAAATTCCACGTACTCTTGTTTGGAAACAAATTCTATGTGCTCTTCAGCTGTCATCCACCATATTTAATCGAGAGAGCACCGTGCTGTCCTCTTTGTGGTGGCGGATAATTTGAAAAATTCTTTTTTGACAAGCAGCCATCTTTAATCCAGAGAGAACAGTGCTGCCCTCTTTAGCTACATACCTTTGAGGCGGTTAATTTGAAAAATTCTTTTCGACAAGCAGCCATCTTTAATCCAGAGAGAACAGTGCTGCCCTCTTTAGCTACTTACCTTTGAGGCGGTTAATTTGAAAAAATTCTATTTAACAAGCTGCCATCTTTAATGAAAAGAGCATCGTGGTGCTATCTTGCGGGTAAATTTTACGTCACAGCTGTCATCCACCATCTTGCATTGCTAACCTTAGTGCTGCCCTCTTTAGCTACTTACCGTTGAAAAAATCTATTTGACAAGCTGTCACCAGCCATCTTGCATCGCAAACCTCAGTGCTGCACGCTATGTAGTGGCGGATAATTTGAAAAAAATCTTTATGACAAGCAGCCATCTTTAATCAACAGAGCACCGTGCTGCCATCTTTAGCTACCGCCATCTTACATCGCTTACCTCGCTGCTGCACTCTTTAGTTGAAATGTGGTGGCGGTAAATTCGAACAAGTTTAATCACGCATCGGGAAAGCTAGAGTAAGGACGTGCTGCATTGACGACGTCATCATGCGTGTTTAGACTTGTCCGTTTTCTTAAGAGTAAGTCGGTGTAACGGAATGTGGTAGCGGTAAATTCGAACAAGTTTAAACATACATCGGGAAAGCTAGAGTAAGCACGTGCTGTTGTGATGACGTCATTGTGCATGTTTAGACCTGATCGTTTTTCTTAAGTGTAAGTCGGTGTAAAGCAATGCAATAAGTACAACATTTTTTGAATGCGATCAGATATTTATTTACAAATGTACTACAACAGTGTTCGTTTTTGCTGCTGACAAGGTTGGTGTGCTTCTTAACAACGTATGCTTCTGAAATGCCTCCTGCAACATTCAAATTAAACAAAAACATTTAGAAATATATTATACTAAGTATGTTATGCTTTACAGAGAAGATCATATACTTCTTACCTTGCTGTTATTCCTTTTCGGAATCATCATCATCATCATGAGGTACTAGAGAAAGTTCATTCATACACTGTGTACAGTGTTCAATCCTCGGATTTGGTCCATCCCAATCATCATCACCATTTTCTCCTCGATGCTTGTACTGTCGTTCACAAGTTCTGCATAATGCTACTTCGATCGACATCTTACTGTGTAGAGGAAGGATGTCCCAAAAATTATGTACGTAAGAGGCAGCGTACGTATATAAAAGTCCTGGTGGTAAGTATTGAATAAGATGTTTCGGCATCGACGATCTATGTTTATAGAACATCTTAATAGCCTCGCTCACTCGTGAAAGATAAATAAGATGTTGCGTATGAGCATGCAAACAGCATGCACATTTACAGTTTTGTTCCATAGCGTACGATGTCGAAGCACACACTAATGAAAATGATAAAGATCTATTCTTATTTATAGTTTCGTAACAATATTCGTTAGCGGATGGTAAGTAACATCACTCATATGAATAATAAGACAATAGGCTGCTGTGTTAGCATGAATATTTTCAAATGTTTCAAATTCTAAACGAATATCAACTGGAGATTCTTTTATAGATTCTTCATGATAAGAGCAGTCTATAACTACAATCGGTGCTTTATTTTTAAATTCTTGAGGTGTAAATAGCGGACGATCTTCTTTCTGATAATACGATGATTGAAATTTACAAAACATGTCATAGAGCATCCCAAACTTATTTTTCTCAAAGTTAATGTCTATGTGTTCGTAGGGATACGTAATTCCGTTGAGATATAGTCTAACGTGTCTTAATTTACAGTGATCAAACAGTGAGCTATCTTTTCGTGATTGAATTTACGATTAGTTTGAAATCCAAAAATAATGTACAAGGGCTTCTCAGTAAAACGTGATGTTTTAACAGCCGAGCTATGCTTGTTTGTAGGTCGTAATACAGGATATTCATGCAGCTCCCAACTTCTAAAACGTATAGGTAATGGTGTATCATTTTCTACAATCTTGAGCAATCGAAGTTTTTCACGATCAGGTAAGGTTACATGTGGAATCCGCCACAGTATACGATGCAGTGTTATTTTCGATTCTACTGGTGTTTCTACTGCTTTAAGAGAATTGTAATCACTTCGATCACGGATTAGAATAAGCTCTTGTTTTGCGTTGATTATAATACGTGTAAAGTCTTCTGCGAATCCAAAAATATGTTTCAGTGATAACATACCCGTAAAAGTTCCATCCTCATTAATCATCCAGTTGTTAGTAGCTTTTGGACACCATCCAGCCATCCGCAAAAGGTTACTTTCTTCATCACAGAAAGAAGGGTAGAGTTTCATTGCACTTGTAATACCAACATTCTTCGTTCGATCTATTTCAACATTATTTACTTCATATCGCGCTTCAGAAAAGAGAAAAGCTAGAGCGTGATTGTTTAGTTGTGAAGTGCTTGGTCCACTTCCATCAGACTTTTCTAGTCGTCCTTCAATATAGAGATAGCTTTCGTGTGGTAAGGTGTAAACATCTTGTTGATTAATAATAAAATGAATTTCATCATTGTTATTTAATCCAAACGTAAAAGGTTGATAGGAATGAAGCTCACTTCGTACTACACCTTCACGACTTTCTACTGTATTCGTAATGTCTACCATTTCTTCCATTCTGTTGTAGTAGTGTATATCCTAAATCTTGGAGTATCTGCTTATGGGTATCTGTTAACTCGATGAGTCTCTGCACACATGTAGTATCTCTTCGGAATGTACACCGTGTTTTATAGATGGTTTTCATACTGGTTTGTAGTTTGTAAGCTACGTACGCGTGTTGATGTAAATGAATAAGCTGATTATGTTTATTTACAAGTCTAAGAGTAATGTTGCTAATGTGTTTTACAGACACAGGATGATAAAGAACTACTGCTGGTTTCTCACAAATAGTATATCCACGTTCCTCTGTAACAATAAAGTCGTGCAGGACGTGCGAAGGTTGTAGATTACTATTCAAGTCTGTAATAATATTACAAGTAATGTTCACATTATAATCATCGAAGAGTTTTATAGGTTGATCATACTCGTAACGTACGTTCGGTAGGAGCTCCCTCGATGAAAATCCAAGCAGTGGTCCAATCGAATCAGGTTGTGATTTGAAGTCAATCTTAAATGATGATTCAATAACACATTTATGTGTAATGTTGCTTATAGTGATTGAGAACTTGTAATTATGATTACTAAAACTATCTTCCCCAAACTGATCAATTAACGTACTTTCAATATAGTCGTGAATATCGTCTACTGTATAACTACCTGAGGGTAGTGTTAGCACATACTCATCGTAATAGAACTTGTTTACACCATCACGCACGTTATAGATTTTATTGTAGCTTTCAAACGATACTAGTCCAAGACTATGCGGCTGATAGCTAAGTTCGATTGGTGGATTAAAATAGACGGTTGTTTCAGGTCCTTCTCCACGTACAGCAAACGTTCTTTCACTGTTCGTAATCATGTAGACACTAATGCACTTTCTCTACTGTCTGGGTTTGATATAAGAACATAAGACATAATCGTCCACACATGCGTGTACTAAGTTTTGCACACGGTTTTTATTGTAAACAATGTCCGCACTGCTTCCGAAATAACGTATGAGCTCAAAAGGAGGAGGTAAGTCTCCATAGCTATCAAAATACCATACTTTAGATTTACGTTTTACATAAGCAACGTAATGAGTTCCAGGTCCACGACTGTCGTCCAAGTTAATTACGGCACTTTCACGTTCACGTGGGCGTGCTGGTAGTTGATCGCGGATATACACTCCTCGAAAATAATGAATTCCTTGTTGTTTAGCAAACGTAAAATCTTCATCATGCGTTAGAGCTCGATGTGGCAGTGCATTCAGTAGACGATTTTTGGAGAAATGTAGATACCAAGTCCTTTCTTGTATGGCGCTAGCTTGATGTTCACACCTTTGCCTCGTAACGCAATTGCCTCCATCGTCTTGTTATGACGTTCACTCTCTTTCAACTGTTGTTTCGCTTCTTCTACAGCTTTGACAGTTCTCGCTACAGCACTAGCACCACCTAGCAATGGCCCTAAAGCTGCTAAGCCAGCAAACAGCGCAGGAAGAAATCCTCCTCGTTTTGGTACAGGAATAATTCGTGCACGTTTACTAAATATTGCTCTGCACTTAGGAGAAATTCTCGCTCTTGCTGCGCGTAACGCTTTAGTAATAGCTACACGAGGATTGTATTCCCCTCGAATAGCTTTTTGCACAGCCTTTATAACATCTTTCCATCCAACAGTTTTTACTTTCTTCTTCTTCTTCATGTCGTTTGGATATCGTTGTTTTACCATGCTGGACACGACTTTACTAGTCAAGAGCAAATCATAAACTAACCGTTACCTCTTGTTTCGTTTAATATATATATTACTATTACATACTTTATGATTCAGTTATCATGAAGATTATAAAGCAGCAAGACACGCTACCTGTTACCGACATTGTACCACATCTCTTACCTAGTTCTAGTACAACTACAGGAAAACGTCATGGAACGTTGTTTCCTTTTACTGTTCGATGTATTATATCAGGCCCGTCGGGATGCGGGAAAACAAATCTTTTACTCACACTTATTACTTCTGTAAATTGTGTACGCTTCGAGAATATTTACGTTTTCGCAAAGTCACTCTATCAGCCGCTATATACTATTCTACAAACTGTAATGCACGATCTAGTTAAAGATGGAATAAGATATTTTAAATTTAATTCGCATGAGCAAGTACCATCACCAGACGATGTGCTTCCTAATTCTCTTATGATCTTTGATGATGTCGCAACAGAACAGCAAAACGTTATTCGTGCATTCTTTTGTATGGGTCGGCATAAATATGTTGATTGCATCTATTTGTGCCAAACCTATTCTCGTGTGCCTAAGCAGTTGATACGCGACAACGCAAATGTTATTGTGCTTTTTCGGCAAGATGAGCGCAACATGCGACATGTGTATAACGATCATGTTAACAATGATATGACATTCGATGACTTTAAACGTATGTGTGCTAAATGTTGGTCATAACACCGTTGCAGCTTTTTAGTTATTGATAAAGAAAGTGATGTACAGCATGGACGACATCGCATGGGTTTCGATCATTTTATATGCATTAACACAAAATTACAGTAACTACTTGATTAAAAACCATCATCATGTTAACATCTAGCAAGGAGATCGCAAAACATATCATCCAAGCTCGAAACAATATTCGACGGAAATTTAAGGAGCTTAAACGTATTCAAGCAGACACGGATTTATTTTTAAAAACACAACTAAGCACATCACTCAAAGAAATTTTTAATTCTACTTCATTACCGCAGTCTACTTCAAGTTTTGCTTCTATGCAAACATCATATCATAAAGAGAAGCATGAAGAAGAAGAGCATGAACAAGATAAGGAAGAGAAGAAGCAGGATGTAGATCAAGAAGAGGAAGATAAGGAAGTAGAAGAAGAAGAACTTAATGATACATCACCATCTAAGCATGTTGAGTTTTTAACTACAGATGTTATTGCTGAAACACCTACTATATCGACGCAAAACCTACCATCTTTGTCTGAGGTTATGATTACACCAGAGTATCGCAATCAGTTTAGAACTTTTATTCAAGATACCTATGGATCTCTCTTTGCACCTTATATAGAAAAACTTTTTACAGGACAAACTGACACTACCTACGGTATTCGCTACGAAGATGACTGTTTCCGGATAGAAAATTCAAATGTTAAGATTAATAACAACAAACTCATTGTAAAAGGTGTTACCTATAAACCTACGAAAGGACTCTTAGAACTTCTTTTCTCACGAATACCTGACAAGGATATAATTTTACAAGATGATCTTAAAAAATATAAAGCAATACTTTTTGCTACTGATGCAACACGACGTAATTACAAGAGAACAGAAGCTGTAAATGCGAATAAGAGTTACAAGTATCGTGAGTTTATTTCTAAGCTGTTTCCGACTGCACGTAGTCTTGATGTTATCTACAAGCCTTTGTTGCCGTATGTGGATGTAAGATACTGGAATGACCCAAACTTACTCGTTGAACGATTACAACTTTTAAGAGCATCGCAAGAGGCTGGTCACACTGGTCACGGATCAGAAATTCTAGAAATAGAAAGAGAACTACGTTATGCCGGTATTATTTTGTAATGGCTCGTCAAGAGAAGATCTCACCTGTAAAGGTAAACATCGCACATGAGTTACATAAACCAGCACGTCGCACCTACTGTCGCAGACGCGTTATTACACGAGGAAAAGATGATCTCTGGCAAGCAGACTTAGTAGAAATGATTCCATATGCCTCTAGTAATAAGGGGTATAAGTATCTACTTACTGTTATCGATGTGTACTCGAAGTTTGCTTTTGCACAACCCGTGCGTTCTAAAACAGCAGCTCAAGTTAAAGAAGCATTTAAACATATTGTTGAAGAATCGAAACGCTGCCCAAGGCTTCTTCAAACTGATCAAGGTAAAGAGTTCTACAACAAGGATTTTTCTTCTTACCTCAAGTTACTTGGCATTCAACACTACTCTACGTTCAGCAATCTGAAGGCAAGTGTTGTAGAACGCTTTAATCGTACACTCAAAACAATGATGTGGCGAGAATTTACAGCGCAAGGTTCATATCGTTGGATTGATCTGCTACCTGGACTTTTATCTACCTACAACGGTACACCTCATCGCACTATCGGAACGAAGCCACGTCTTGTTACAAAGAATACACCTCGTATAAATGCTATTCATCTTGTAATTAAAACAGCTGATCCACGTCGCCATCGCTTTAAAGAAGGTGATTTTGTTCGCATCAGCAAACACAAATCTTTGCAAAAGGATACACACCTAACTGGAGCACTGAAATTTTTCAAATCAGAAGTGTTAAGCTTACTAATCCAGTTACGTATTTACTTCGCGATCTCAGAGGACAGCCTATTGAAGGAGGATTCTACATCGAAGAACTGCAAAAAAACAAAATATCCTGATCACTATTTAGTTGAACGTGTTATTCGACGTCGTGGCAATAAACTGTATGTTAAATGGCTTGGTTTTAATAACAGCTTTAATTCATGGATTAATAAAGAGGATGTATTTTAAATCTTATGTGTGTTTTCTTTTAATCCTCTACGTTTCCTTTCTTCTAAGTCACTAGGACATGCTGTAGGATTAAACAACGCCTGTAATATGTTTTGACAATTCATATTTATTTTATGATATATATATATACATTTTTATCCTTTGTTTATTTTACGGTCTTTGTCACTCAGTTTTCGTTTTATTGCACCAACAACGACAAGTGCTGCTATATTCTTCTGAGCAGCTAAAGCACTAGGTAATAACACACACACACACACAGCATAAATTTACGAAGCAGATTTTAACAGCTACACGACATACTCTATGCAGGCAGCATGTAACTACATGTCAGGCGAACGTGTTCTAGGGCCGCAGGGGAGATAAAGCACGAAGAAAAGAAGATCAATCACTCTATTGATGAGTCCACGCCCAACATGCTTCCTCATCTTTCTCCCAGCACGTTTCTTCACCTTTTCCTTGTTTACTCTCTCCACAGCCATGATAAGTGTTTATAAGCGAAGACAACTCGTTAGTTTTAGGTCCGTGATACAGTTTAATTAGTTGACATGTACGGCACTGTCTCACAGAAGGTCTTCTACCTAAACTCACATGTTCATGATGTAAACTACACGTTTGAAGCTCTGACAAAACAGGATCTTGAGTCCACTCACGAGGCACCTTATCCCAAATCTTCTTCACAGCATTCGCAGCTACATTAACCAAAAATGCCTTTGGTAATGCATTTAACTCTTCTTCAGTAAAAGTGTTTAGTTTCTTTTTGCATGCATCACCTTTTCAACTGCGTTACGCTTAGTATCTGTTAGAAATGACATGATGTCTTTACTCTACAAATGTTTCTTTTACACTAAGGTTATTTCGACATTGCAGTTTACATATGTTGTTCACTTCCCGGCATGCACTGCAACATAACCAATCAAAGAGCATGCATACATGTTGTAAAGACTGTTTACTTGTTTCTCTACTATGCTCTTTCGGAAGAGTTTTAAATGATGGGCACCCCAATTCATGCATGTCGATAACTTCACGCGATGATGGTAGAAAATCACGCAACCATTCTTTCTTTTCACAACCCTTTAAAAGAACAAGATCTGCTCTTGACAAATGTGCATTCATCATTAAAGGTAGAAAACGATAAGGTATTCCTCTTTCTTCCCACTTCAAACCTAAATTGTTTTCAATCCACTGAGTCTGCTTTTTATCTTCATCTGTTTGCAAGCAGTAAGGGAACGGTGGACTAAATACTAAACTAACAAGTTTTGGTGCCCACAACACACTGCAATCTAACACAGCCACCTCTTTAAACACAAATTTGTTTCCGTTTACTTTAAAGCCTTGCACATCAACTATTAATGTTTTCGTCATGTTTGCACTCCACTCTCTATCACTGTTTCTCGAAGACTAAAGCTTTTAGTCAACGAACGGGTTTAAACATGCACAATAACTTCATCACTGCAGCACATGCAAACTCTTGTTTTTATGATGCATACTTATTGTATTCCTTCATACCGACTTACTCTTAAGAAAACGGACAAGTCTAAACATGCATGATGACGTCGTCAATGCAGCACGTCCTTACTCTAGCTTTCCCGATGCGTGATTAAACTTGTTCGAATTTACTGCCACCACATTTCAACTAAAGAGTGCAGCAGCGAGGTAAGCGATGTAAGATGGCGGTAGCTAAAGATGGCAGCACGGTGCTCTGTTGATTAAAGATGGCTGCTTGTCATAAAGATATTTTCAAATTATCCGCCACTACATAGAGTGCAGCACTGAGGTTTGCGATGCCAGATGGCTGGTGACAGCTTGTCAAATAGATTTTTTTTCAAAGGTAAGTAGCTAAAGAGGGCAGCACTAAGGTTAGCAATGCAAGATGGTGGATGACAGCTGTGACGTAAAATTTACCCGCAAGATAGCACCACGATGCTCTTTTCATTAAAGATGGCAGCTTGTTAAACAGAATGTTTTCAAATTAACCGCCTCAAAGGTAAGTAGCTAAAGAGGCAGCACTGTTCTCTCTGGATTAAAGATGGCTGCTTGTCGAAAATAATTTTTCAAATTAACCGCCTCAAAGGTAAGTAGCTAAAGAGGGCAGCACTGTTCTCTCTGGATTAAAGATGGCTGCTTGTCAAAAAAGAATTTTTCAAATTATCCGCCACCACAAAGAGGGCAGCACGGTGCTCTCTTGATTAAAGATGGTTGATGACAGCTGAAGAGCACATAGAATTTGTTTCCAAACAAGAGTACGTGGAATTTGCCGCCACCACATAGAGTGCAGCACGGTGCTCTGTAGATTAAAGATGGCGTATGACAGCTGACGAAATTACCCGCATGATAGCAGCACGGTGCTCTGTTGATTAAAGATGGCAGATGACACCTATCAAAAAAAGCACATGGCTTTGTTTCCAAAGAAGAGCACGTGGAATTTGCCGCCACCACATTTCAAACTAAAGAGGGCAGCACTATTCTCTGTTGATTAAAGATGGCGGATGGTAGCTGTCAAAAAAGCACGTGAGTTTGTTTCCAAACAAGAGCACGCGGAATTTTTCAATTTGCCGCCACCACATTTCAAAGGTATCTAGCTAAAGATGGCAGCACGGTGCTCTCTTGATTAAAGATGACGGATGATAGCTAACAGAACTTTTCAAATTGCCCGCTACTACGTGCTTAAGGTAGAAGCCATAAAGAGGGCAGCGCGGTGTTCTGTGGATTAAAGATGGCGGATGACAGCTGACGAAATTGCCCGCATGATAGCAGCACGGTGCTCTGTTGATTAAAGATGGCGTATGACAGCTGTCAAAAAGCACATGGCTTTGTTTCCAAACAAGAGCACGTGGAATTTGCTGCCACCACATTTCAAACTAAAGAGGGCAGCACTGTGCTCTGTTGATTAAAGATGGCGGATGACGGCTGTCAAAAAAGCGCGTGAGTTTGTTTCCAAACAAGGGCATGTAGAATTTTTCAAATTGCCGCCACCACATAGAGGGCAGCATGGTGCTCTCTTGATTAAAGATGGCTGCTGTCATGTGGAATTGCCTGCCACCACATTTCAAAGGTATCTAGCTAAAGAGGGCAGCACGGTGCTCGAAGATGGCTGCTGTCAAAAAGTTTTTTCAAATTATCCGCCACCACATTTCAAAGGTAAGTAGCTAAAGAGGGCAGCACTGTGCTCTATAGATTAAAGATGGCGGATGACAGCTGTCAAAAAAGCACGTGGATTTGTTTATCTCGCGCTAGTGAGGTTAAGTTGGTAGCACTAAGGTTTAGGCCCGCCAAGATGGCAGCACTGCGGATGACAGGTGACGAATTTACATCTACTGCGATAAAGAGGGCAGCACAGTGCTCTGTGGTTTAAAGATGGCGGATGACAGCTGTCAAAAAAGCACGTGGCTTTGTTTACCACGCGCTAGTTAGGTTAAGTTGGTACTACTGAGGTTTAGCCCCGTCAAGATGGCAGTACTGAGCTTAGCGATGCGTTGTTGTCTGTCAAAAAGCACGTGGCTGTTAAAAACACGTGACTTTGTTTACCTCGCGCTAGTTAGGTTAAGTTGGTACTACTGAGGTTTAGGCCCGTCAAGATGGCAGTACTGAGGTTAGCGATGCGTTGTTGTCGATGACCGCTGTCAAAAAGCACGTGGCTTTGTTTACAAATTCAAATTTCCCGCGGGTGGTGGAGGAGACCTCTGGGAGGCCTCTGGCTCTGGTGGTGGTGGAGGAGGCATCTGGGAGGCCTCTGGCTGTGGTGGTGGTGGAGGAGGCCTCTGGGAGCCCGGTGGTGGTGGTGGCCGCCGAACTGTCCAATTATACTACTGTCTAGTAATCACTATATGAACAAACACAAACACCAGTCCAAGAGCCAGAAGAATTAATTAGACGTGATTATAATCACCCATCCGGCCGGCAATCGAATCTGGGACCTTCAGAACCGAAGCCCTCAACGCTGACCATTCAGCCAAGGGTTCGGACAAAACAAAATCATTATTGAGTTTCATTATTTCTATCGGTATTAACATTCAACTTTCGTCACCAATAAGCATACAGTGTGTAGAAATACCGCCAACTGACGTGTTCATGTGAGGTTGAATTGCAGCGCCTCTAGCGGCAAATAGATCATCCACAGGGCGGACAGCTATGAGTAGCTATTGGGCAGGCTTTGTATTCCTTGTAGGCTAAGATCACATACACCAAGCAGTTCAAAGAACAAAGCAAACCACGATAAACCACTCGACTCAATTTAACTTAGTTGCCAACACATAACCTCAATGTTGTTTTCTTATAACTAATACAAGATACAATACATGATATTTTATTTTTATGAGAAAATCACAACATTCCAACACTCCTCCGTTTTCTCAAAAATAAAAAACTACACCTCAATCAATTCACCTCTCATTGCAATCCTATAAGCCTACAGAAACTCTCAAGTTTGTTGCTTGATAAATTCTTTGTGAACAAGTCTGCAGAATTTCTCTCTGATGCTACAATACAAACTCAATGAACCCCTTTTCTACTAGTTCTCTACATACATGGTACCGTACATGATGTCAATATTTTTTGACCTTTCACTCGCATTATCGTTTTTACTCAATTTAATAGCTGCTGCATTGTCAGCAAACACTTTACAAGGCATATCTATAAACCTTTCCAGCCCTAGCTCTTTCATCCAAGTTACTTCTCGAGATACCTCTGCCAGTGCCATCTATTCAGCATCCATGGTAGATCTAGCAATGCAACTTTGTTTCTTACTATACCAAAGTACCGCTCCCCCTGCCACTGTGATTACATACCCCCTCACTGATCACTCAGTATCTCCTCCCCAATCTGCATCACAGAACACTTGTACTGAATCCTCACAATTTTTTAAACACAACTTAGATATCTCATTATATGCTTCACCTCTTTCCAGTCTTTAATCTTAGGTTTTTGATAATTTTGACTAACTTTACTTATCGCAAATGCAATGTCAGGTCTAGTATTATTTGACAAATATAGCAAACTTCCTACTGCACTGCGATAGATGGTACAATGAAATTCCTGCTCACCATTTTCAGCTGCTGAATAACCGTTTGGTAAAATAGTCTTACTCGGTTTACAGTCACTCATGGAAAAATCAGCATATAATTTGTCAATATACAAACTTTGACTCAACATAACACCTTCTTTTGTTTGTTCTGTTTTTATTGACAGTAAGTCATCAGCCAAACTTATTATAACCAAATTAACAACCTCTTTGTCACCTATTATAGTTATGTCGTCAACATACAAGCCGATTATACAACACTCCTATACAACACTCCTTTACATACTCACATGGTTCTTTGACACATCTCGTAAAATTTAATCTTCTAATTACAGCATCAACACAAGCATTCCAGTCTTTACTCGAATTAGGTAGTCCATAGTGTACCATTTCATTGCCCTAATTAAAAAAACGGAGAGTTGAAATCGTCATTTGCCGAGAATAACTGTAAAGTTTCGTAAACCATGCGGCGGAAAATTCGAAGTAAGGAAATGCAGACTAATGGAATCCATGTGGCCGTTAATATAAGGTAAAAGATACAGACAAATGGAATCCAAGTGGCCGTGACATAAGAAAAATTCACTACAGACCAACAGTAGGAACATTCGAAGATCGCAAAATAAGGCAAATACTCGGAAAGTTACAAGAAGTTAATAATACAAGGAAATAGCAGATTTTAGAGAGAAGATGCTAAATTATCGAAGAATTGAACTAAAATTCGAAGTCCAAACGCTATATTTCTCGTAAATGTATAAGATCATAGGCAAAATACTCTGCATGAAATGAAGAAGATGACTGAACGGAAAGCAGGGTTGAGTTAAAGATCGATGAAAGTTTATTGAAGAAGACTTCCAAAAACGATATCTTGAAGCAATTTTAATATAAGCCTGACAGTATATAAGCCACCACTCATATTATTAAAACTGCAATAGTTGAATTTACTCATCATATTCTACCCATAAGAACGTAGAGATAATTTAGGAAGAGGCTTTATAACTAAGGAGATCAAGGAATTAATGGTGTATTTGTCTATGTTTCTCATGTATGTACGTGAAAACGCTGTAATGGCCTACTAGACCGGAGATGGGATTGGCGACAGACGGGAACCGAACCGGCTTTGCCCGATAACAGAAGTCCCGCGACCATGACTCGGAGATGCCACGGACATAAACCAGAGATGATCGTCACATAAAGAACGAAACTAAAGCAGCCCCAGCCCAAAAACACAGGCAGAATAAGATAAGTTTAAAAGCTTTATTTCAAAATTAGACAGTAGTGTAGTATCATGTAGTAATTTCTTGGTTGTGTTGATATAAGGAATAGCTCGATATATCTTCGAGAGATGACTTATAAAGATAGTTTCACCGCGAATGTATTTATAGTGCTGTTCAAATGTTTTTAGGTAGTCCTCCAAAGCATACAAGAACTTCCATATGTAGGAAATGTAGCATTCGAAGAAGAAGAAGAAGAAGAAGAAGAAGTCAATGAAGCATTATACTAATATCTCGTCAGATGATCTTAAGGAAGTTATGCCATAAACAATCTGTTCTAATGCACTTGGAGTGCATAATTGGTGCGTATCGAATTGTAGGTTACCAAGATCATAATTAACATCAACTTTTTGCCAAACGTGAGTAAACATAGGTTATGTATGTGTATATTTTGACAAATGAAGTGCATATTGTCAGAGATAGTAGTTATTGATCTATAACATTATAATTTTATTGGGATGTGGAATTATACAAGTCGAGCGTTACATTGAGTAGACCAAATGAAGTTTATATATGCGGCAATGTAAGGATGTGATGAAAATATGAGATAGGGAGTGCGAATGATAAATAATAGATATCCTTGAATATTATTTGAGGAATTATAATAAATGTGAGGACGTATGAGGAAAGAATTTCGCGTATAATTAATTAATGTAATTGTGTGTAACGCAGTATAGGATTATGGTTTTATTTGACGCCTATAGCGACGTAATCTCGAATAACCTATAATGTGAGGTAATGGCAATTTGAAAATGGATTTACAGGATGTTAATGGAGTATGGTCATCGAAAATAATCTCAATTAACCTATTACTCAGACCACTATGGCATCCTCGAAGAAAATTTCCCATGCTATTTAGTTTCAGTTAATTTAAGCTGAAACACTAGATTGTTGTTTGCAGGTATGATATTAGTGTCATCGTAATGTTAGCTAATCACTATTAATGGATTAGGAACTGTCATCTAAGGTATTCCTTGACTTATTGCAAACATATAATTGAATTTATTAAGCGGTGCGACGTATTATAACCTGAATGCAAAGTTGTTGAGTCTATCTAGGAGATTTTACAGATTTTATAGGAATATTTTGATTATATCTAGTCATGATAAATGATGATTTTTTAATATTAAGGTAGCTATTAAGAGCTACAGACATGAAACATTTCTTATTCTGCGTGAGTTTTTTTAGATGATAAAATTAGTTGAAGAAAGCCTAGACAGATGATTACTTACCACAAAAATATATTCTCGGATTCTTAAGTTTGAAACTTTGTAATATATTAATACTAGAAAAACAACCAAAACTGGAATTCATGTCTGAACTTGACATTCCCCTGAAACGTGACAATTACTTAGAATCTAATAATTCATGAGAATTTGATTTTATCCATTAACGATTTTCATTTTTATTTTACTTTTGTTATGTCATTTACATAATTTCAAGATAATTCATTAATTTAATTAATTGCTTAATGTCAATCTGAAGAATTTTTTATAAGTGGATGAAAAGATAGATTGTAATTCATAATAGGTCAGGATGAAAACATCGAATAATTTTAATCCAGGAAGAATTTTAGGAGAAGAATCATTTGATAAGATGAGACCTTAGGCAATAATGAGTTATTTGTTGATTGATGATCATAGATCGAAGGTTACGATAAACGCACGACTTCAAGACATTTTTTTGTTTGGATGAAATACCAATGTACATAAAAAATATTTTTGGAAAACATTTAGCTCATCTGAAAATAAGGGATAAATTTGAATAAATATTAAAAATTAAGAATTTAAGCGATTTTATGTTATTTATAGATTATAAGATTAACTTAAGGTAATATCTTACCTAATGATGGTAATTAATTGAGTTTAAAACTAAGCCTTCGATGTTCGCGTATAATGAAAAGGTAGGAAAGGTAATCTCATTCAGATTCACGTTAAGAATGCTGATATAACTTACTCCCTGGGATATTATTCGTTTAACTATGGATTTTCTTGAATGTCAAGTTAGACCAAAAAGTGACGTAGGCATTGGAGCGTGGCGCAAGAAAAATATTCCCTAAATATGGCGCAATAGATGCTTCTCTTCAATTTACATATTTTGGACATCTTTTTCTACGAACAATTCTGGTTATTCCATGTATACACTACAACTGATTTCACTATTTAAGTAAGTACTAGTTACATCTAGATGTTCTACAGACGAACCTTTACGTACTGCAATACCTATTAACGGTCTCATTGTTTTCCTCTTTATAACAGGACTAAATGTTTCATCATAACTTAATGTTCATCTGTCTCTTAAAACCTTGGGCAACCAACCTGGCCTTTTATTTCTGAATGTTAACCTCACTGTCATATTTCAATGAAAACATCCACTTAGATCTAATTATCTTGATATTTTCTGGTATTTTTACAATTTCCCAAACACCCTTCTTTCTCATCTCATTGATCTCTACTTTCATGGCTTCCATCCAGTTATCAGACTCTTCGCTTGACATAGCCTCCTCAACTGTTCTAGGTTCCACTACACTCCTATGTCTAGCTTCCATCACTGCCTTACACTCCTTACAAGTCTTTCCTTTCCTCTGAGTTATTGACTTTCTCAGATTATTCCCTGGCTTTTGTGTTGCTATAGACTCAATCTCTAGTTGTTGCTCCCCGGTCGTCGACTCAACAGCCAATGTTTCCTCTCTGCCCTCTCCTGTGTCTAATTCAGTCCCTAATTTTATCTCTGGATCTTCAATGCACAATATGTCAAACTATGCTTCACTACCCTCTGCATTTGCTACATTTATATTTTCTATGATATCGATTCCAGGACTTTCCACCTTAAAGGGAAACATCTGCTCTTCAAATACCATTACTCCTCACTATTACTTTTTTCTTTCACGACTCCATAATCTATATCCATCCTTAGTATCTGCCTCGTACCCCATCATAACGCATGACTCTGCTCTGGGATCTAACTTCCTTCCCATGCCTGACATCCAAATACTTTAAATCTACCTATTTATTCCTCATCCAACTTTCTACTGAACCACAGTTCATACGGTATCTGAAAATTTATTGCTGATGATGGGCACCTATTTCTTAACCTACACTGCAGGCATTACCGCTTCTCCCCAAAATTCTTTTGGTAACCCTAACTGGATCAATAGATATCTAAAAGTATCAAACATCGTTCTATTCTGCCTCTCTGCTAATCCAATTTGTTGTGGAGTGTACGGTACACACCTCCTATGGGTAATACCACATTTTTGCCATTGTACTTGAAACACACTATATGTATACTCTATACCATTGTCAGATTGCACTACCGTAATTCATACACCACGCAACTTTTCTGCCTTTACCTGATACTTATTAAACACCTCCAACACTTCATCCTTATTTTTCACACATACAGCCACATTATATCTGGAGTATTCAGCACTCATAGTTACAACATATTGAGCTTTCCCAAGTGATGGTGGACTATTTTTTCCAATTACATCAGTGTGCACAACATCAAGTGGTTTTTCTCCCTTACGCTCACAAGACTTAGGTACACCCTTGTTACTTAGTTTCCCCTGAGTGTATACAGAACCAGTATTAATATCATTACTTATTTTCAATTCTAACATAGGCAATTTAAACAAAGCTTCAGAGTGTACATGTCCATATCTCTCATGCCACACCTAACTTGCCCAACACATTTATATGCTTGCATTGTTATAACATTCTTGATCTATTATTTGGTCACAATCACGCACAGATACAGTACCATTTCTTCCATCTATCTGTACCACATATAAATCATTCCTCCTGTTTGCTACAAACAATGTTTCATCTCATTCTTGTCTACAACCACTAATTTCTCTCCTGCAAATCCTACTTTGAAACCTTTGCTGGTTAAGTTACCAACTGATATTAAATTCGCACCTAAGTTTGGTACATACACACTATCTGTAAATGTGATTGTCCATCCTGTTGACATTTTTACTTTCACCTTAACTACACCTCTAATATCCAGCTTACTGTTTTCTCCTAATTCTACATTTCCAGTTACATTTGTTGACATGTCTATACACATCTCCTCTGTTGGACACAAATGATGGGATGCACATGAATCGAACATCCAATCTCTAATTTTCTCAGTTCCTACAGAAATTACCATGCTCACTGCTTTATTTACTACATGCATAATTTCTGAGCTTACCACTTTTGCACTCGCATTCACTGATTTACGCTCCTGTGATGATTCGTCACTCTTCATGGTTGTACATACTTTAGAATAATGTCCTGACTTACCACAATTGAAGCACTTTTGGGTACGGCGACAATATTTAGGTACTTGTCCCTGTTTACCTCAATTGTAGCAACTATACTGTTTTCCTCGTCTCACATCTTGTTTCTTGATATATCGTTTCCGTTGAACAACCATGGCTTGAGCTTCATCCTCTTCACGTTTTCCAGTGTCGTAAGCCTTTCCTCCATTTTGCTGAAGTTTCCTTCTGCTTTCCTCAGTGAGTAACCTCACCTTCACCTTCGAGATTATTAGTTTCGCCAAATCAGCTTCCAAGGAAGGTAATACCTGCATATTCCTCTGTAAGATTTCCGATTATCATTCCTGCAAATTGTTGATCTATGAAATCGTATCGGGCTTTACTCGTTCTCCTTCACAGTAAATTTATTTTTGCGAAGTATTCTTGTATACTCATGTCCTTGAGCTCCACAACATGAGTTAACTGTTTCAAGGTCATAGTACCATTCACCAGCCCTCCTTCATTGAACAGCTCATCCAGTTTCTCCCATGCCTTTTTCGCTGATTCAATATTTGCCATGTCACTTCCAAATTTTCTCCGACACATTTGAAATTAACCGCTAAAGCGATCACATAGTTTCGCGCTCGTCGTCTCGTTTCTGCCTGAGGCAATTAACAACATGGCATATCCTCATACCCTATTACTGATTCCCACACATTTTTCAACAATAGCTCTTGTTTCACCTTCAATGCCCACGAAAAATAATTCTCCACTGCAAGCTTAGCCACATTCCTATTCAGTGTTTCTTTACCGGTCCACGAGGGCGCCATTTTTTCCCGTCAATAATGTCACAACTTGGTTCGTCCATCAATTCTCGTTACTCCATTTCAACTTATAGTGTCCGGAATGTACTGCGGCACTCTGAATCTCTAGCGCTCTGGATCCATAACCTGTTGATATATCTTCATTTCTACTCATTACACCGGTTTAGGTAAGCAAATTATACCATACAAACACCAGCTTCAACACATACCTCTTTTTATTACGAGCTGTTCACCACAACTCACTATCACACACACCAAGCAGTTCAAAGAGCAAAGCAAAGCAAGATAAACCACTCGACTCAATTTACCTCAGTTACTAACACATAATCTTAATGTTGTTTTCTTATAACTAATACAAGATATAATACATGACATTTTATTTTTATGTGAAAATCACAACATTCCAACACTATCTTTCTATGTTTTTTATTCTTCTTCGGCTTTTATGGCCTCATTAAACCATTTTAGTCAATCTTTTCTGGTCATCTTCTTCAATAAGTTTTCATTCTGAATTGCCCAGTAGCTTTTCATTCGTTCTGATCTTCTCTGTCATCCATCATCCCTAATAACCCTTTTCATTGTATATCATTTGTCTATTTTTGGTTTAAATCTTATCTTTATATTTTTGTCGTTCATGGTGTGGGTTACTGTAGCCACGTCCTAGTTCATAAACCATGGGCAACGGCTGAGTGGCCTAGTAAGTGGTCCTGATCGTCCGGATACCAGTTGCTACGAAATGAAAGTGGGCATCTTGGACATATTCTGAGTCATGGCACTCATTGTGCTCAAGCGGGTAGGATTATACAATCCACTCTGGTCCCTAATCTGTTAGATGGGGAACCTCACTTGGACATTTCTTCTTCTTCTTCTTCTTCTTCGTGGTTAGTTGTTGAACTTCGTAATAAAACGCTACGTTCTGTCACTGGTTTGCGGGTTAAGTATTGTCTAGGAGAGGTGCGAACTTAAAAAATAGTTGCACTACAGAAGGGAAAGGGTGGCTGATTAATGGAGCTAATTCACAGCGGGTTATGACAAAACTTAGGAAAGTACAAACATATTTAGGGTATCTTATCAGGACAGAACACAAAAACACTGGGACACAGGGTTCTAAATCTTCACGTCGGTGTGATCCGTCACGACGGCTTACTACAAACTAACTAACCGGACCACAAATAAGTTTTGGGATGTTAATGTACATACCTGAATGGACAAGAGAGGGTTACAAGTAAATATTACATGCAATTAAAAATTGGTGATTAATTCTGTCATGCGAACTGTCGGATGGTACACCAAACACGAAACATTTAATGGCAGTTCGTAGCCCGCTCTAATAAGGTTAGATAGGAACTTGCGTCTTTGATGTTCATATGTCTGACATTGGAGGAATATGTGGTTTATACTTCCAAGTGGTCATATATTACTGTCAATAATATTGAGTCGATAGATCAGGCGTACATACATGATTTAAACGGGTCCGTATGATTGTAGTAATATGACGGGGGGTGTATTTTCCAAAAGCCAACCACGGTTTATTAGGAATGTCAGGCATAAGTGTGAATAGGTGGTCACCTTTCGTCTGTGATGTCCGGCGCCATTCTGCATTCCACTGGTCTTTGATGAAGCGACGACAGTTTTCCCATAAGTCTGTGTGTGGAACTGCTATGTAGTAATCTAATCCGGTACGCAGCGCTACCTCGTTTGCTAGTGTATCTACTTTGATGTTGCCCTGGATTCCAGAATGTCCCTGAATCCACACGAAGACTACTTTAACATTACGGAGTAACAAGTCATAACTTAATTTGCGGAAATTCTGAATATACCAATTATTTGTATGTTCGGGATTGTCTATACCAGCAAGGTGCTTAGTGAATCAGTACAGATTAGAGCTTTTAATGTTCCGGAATATTTTATATACAATAAAACCTGGCGGATTGCGAATATTGCGGTCGTAACACTTTCTGGCCGTCCACTACGCGGATCATCATCCAAGCTCTCCCGACCAAATTTAAACTCGCTGGTCCACTTGGCAACAGTTGAAAATGAAGGAGCAGATTCCCCCAGTGTGTTCTGAAAGTCGGCATGAATTTCCCTTGCTTTCATGCCTTTCTATACAAAGTATTTAATCACTGCTCGAATCTCAGTTTTTTCCGTTGTCACAAATCACTACGCGGGAACAACCACAAAGAGTCGTCACTACCACACTCCTGCAGCTAGAGCACTGACGCGCCACGTGTTCACTCACAAAGGATGTGTGATTATTGCGTGAGAACCTCGTTGCTCTAGCACTGACATCTAGCGGTGTTTCCGAGAACTTTTCAAACGGTCCTCGTAATAAATGGGATAGGAAATTGCCACTTATGTAATTTGGCGAGAAGTATTCCGATGTCCACATTATCATATGCTCCTATATCGAGAAACAGAGTTCTCAAAACGTCACCTCAACTTCGAGCGTGTAATAAGTCAGTAAAGAATATGTTAAGGGCATCTGTCGTACTTCTGTCTTTCAATAAACCAAACTGATAGAGTGGAAGTATATTATATTATTCTAAGCACCATAGAATACGGTGCAAGAGAATTCATTGGAAAGTTTTTCGTAGGCAGGATTCCAACGCGATCCCTATATACCTGTGTGCGTCTTGAGGATGTTTACCGTTTATAATATTCGTATGATTTAAAATTCATTCCGATCAACAGGAATTGTATGGCTATCGAGTATGTCGTTACATTTATTTACTAGCGTTTGCTTAGCGTGGTACGGTAGATACTTCAACATTTTATAAGTTATAGAATCTCTGCCCGGGATAGAATCTTTTCGATTATCGAGTGCCATATCGAGTTCATTTAGGGAGACATTCTGTAGTGGACTAGAGAATTTCATAAAGGAATGTATGAAATTATATTCGTAGGAAGAATCCACGTAATCCTGTGTCATTTGGTGATAAAATTCGACAATTCCGATAGGGTCCGATTGAGAGACAAGTTTTGTATGAGCATTACTTAGATGTTTGATGGCCGCCCATATCTCTTTGATAGGAGTTTGTCTATTGAGAGATGTGACAAAAACCTTCCACGCTGTTCGTCTTTTTCATTAAATATATACTGTATAGAAGCAACTATTTTTATACTGAATATAGTGATCGTACGTGCCATATTTTCTGTATGCTTTTTAGGCAGCTTTTCTTCGACGGACTAAGGAAGCGCATTAGGAATCCCACCAGCGAAAGAACTGAATTTGATACTTTCACATAAATCATAAAAATAGAAATGAACTACAAAACAATTCAAATAATATTCAAAGATCTCATGAACTTAAATGGCTGAATTTTGAGCTTTTTTCTTTTATGACACTGAAAACTTTCATTGCAAAATGTCACAATGTAATCTAATCTTAGTTTCGCAAATAATTTCCACACTAATGACTTAGTACCTTCAGAGCATTAATGTGGAAAATCAGGCATTTATATTAGGGAATTAATAGTATAGCACATCCAAGTTAGTGAGCATACAGGAAATTCCTGAAAACAGCCCATGTTTTCTCGGCTCCTCCGAGCAAGTGGCCGCGCGGTTTAGGTCGCGTAGCTATCAGCTTACGTTTCAGAGATAGTGGGTTCGAACTCCACTGTCGCCAGGCCTGAAGATGGTTTTTCGTGGTTTCCCATTATCAAAACATCCTGTACCATAATTAAGGCCATGGTCGCTTCCTTCTCGCTTCAGGCCCTTTCCTATCCCCCCGTTGCCAAAAGACCTATCTATGTCAGTGAAACGTATGACTGTGTGGTGTGGTCCTTTGAGACGAGCTAATCATCTCTTATCAATAAATTTCGGTTCGAAGAAATCTGCGGAGATTCCATACAATTTCTTCTTCTCTGCTGACATGAACTGGCTGCCTCCAAAATGATTCGAACATAACGTTATGTTATTGTACAAATAGTTCACATGTTTCTCCAATAAATCAGCCCTCCAACTATTTACAAGCAATTTTCTTGCCTTTCTTAATCCGTTTACCCTCCAGGGTTGGTTTTTCCTTCGGAATGAGTGAGGGGTCCCACCTCTACCGCCTCATCGGCAGTGTCCCGGGGCGTGAGACTTTGGGTTGGGGATACAACTGGGGAGGAGGGCCAATAGCTCGCCCAGGCGGCCTGACCTGCTATGTTGAAGAGGGGGCTTGTGGGGAATGGAAAGATCGGAAGGGATAGACAAGGGAGAGGGAAGGAAGCGACGGTGGCTTTAAGTTAGGTACCATCCCGGCATTTGCCTGGAGAAGTGGGAAACCACGGAAAACGACTTTGAAGACGACTGAGGTGGGAATCGAACTCCCTTCTACTCAGTTAACCTCCCGAGGCTGAGTGGAGCCGGTTCCAGCCCTCGTACCACTTTTTTCAAATTTCGTGGTAGAGCTGGGAATCAAACCCGGGCCTCCGGGGGTGGCAGCTAATCACACTACCACTACACAGAGGCGAAAAGCAATTTTATACACATTGAAAATTACAACACCGCTACGTGTTAGAGGTTACGGTTGCGTTAAAACGTTATTTAAGTTCATATATTTATAATTGGATGGATTTCACTATGAGTTACATTCCTGAATCACTGATGAACGAAATGCCCTTTTATCTGAAATTAAATTTATGAATCTTCACAATATTGTTCTATTATCCGAAAATGTAAACAGTAATTCAGGCTTTACTGTAGAGGATCTTTAGAAAACCTAAAGCTCTGGTGTCTTCTTGTAATTGAGCAATTTATTGCGCCACACACACATCTTTTCGTAAATAGCATGTCAATTTAATAGAAAACCGATCATCTATAATGTAATTACCTCACGCTTACTTCACAAAACGTATACAACTTACACATCCCAGAAGACCGGTGGCTTGCTGGCCGCGTGGAGCGCTGCAGTCGCATGGATGAAAAAATGTGCCGAGCTTCGCGACTGTGTATATTAGACTGTGGTAGTACTCCGCCAAAGGTGAGAAGGCATGGTAACCAGCAGATTTCAGGGACCCAGACGATGTCTCGAGAGCAACGAACCGGAGATACCACACAACTTGATGGCAATTGGCAACGGAAAACCGAGGAGACAGTTATAAGAGACCAAACTACCAGGAGAATATGGCAAATCAACGAGGATACAGTTATCCGAATGGTCATAATGGGAGGACTCACCGGTATAAGTACAGGAATTACAGTGGACCCAGACGGCCATATTATAGATGGGATGAAAAGGAACAGAGGCCGAGAGCTGGAAGAGGAAACTACCATACGAATTACGACCAAAGGAATGAAGAGTCGAGAAGGTACATAGAAGAATTGACGGGCAAAAGACAGGAGGAAGACCGGTGGAAAGGCGCTATACAGGCCAATAACCTGACGATTGCCACGGAGCGGAAAGTGTTGTACCGCCTAAGGCAACAAGAGAATGGAGTAATCCCAATGCACTCTATTATGAGGGCAGAGGGACAGACAGAAGCAAAGCCCAATGAATACAGAAGAAGATCGGGATTGATGACATTCCGGAAGACGAAACAGGAGAGAGAGCATAGGAAGAAAGTGAAGAGGAAGGACAAGAAGAGGAAGACTCCAATGAATGTCCTGTGATGGTGGAAATTGAGGACCACGATGAATACACTGAGGATGTTAATTACGTAGAAAAGAAGAGGGCAGCTAATTCCGGTGAAGATAACTGTGAAGAGTGTGGTAGCACACAGCGACGATTTCAAGCACTATTGGACGTGTACTACAACATCCGCAAAGACAATGAACGTCTATTGGAAGATTATGTGAGCCTGAGAGATAGCAAAGAGCACTACATGGAAGAGAGTCCACGTTTTAGGTGACAGTAAACTTTGGTTTTAAATTTCATTTCAATGCAAACTTCGTTGACGTTTCATTATTTGGATTTATATGTGTGGTAGTATGATTCGGGGTTATTTTATGTAATAAACTCATCTTACCCCATATTATTGTTTCTCATTCGAGATAAACATCCATTGTCCATGTCGTAATACTTAGAGATAAGTTATAAACTTCGACTTTTAGACTTACCCTCGACAACTTACCCACTCTCTGCCCAACCTGAGTTAGTCGGATGTTTAATCAGGAAATGGAGGCATCGTCCTAGAGGGTTCTTACCCCTTGGTACGGTACAGTATGTCGCGAACAACCGAGCTCATGGAGAGGAGGAAACTGATGTTGATGAAATTACGCTTGAGGAAATGGAAAAGGTGGTAAATAAATACCATTGTCATAAAGCAGAAGGAATAGATGAAATTAGACATGAAATGGTGTAGTAAGTGGGAAGGCTGGGATGAAATGGCTTCATAGAGTAATAAGATTAGCATGGGGTGTTGGTAAGGTACCTTCAGATTGGACAAAAGCAGTAATTGCACCTATCTGCAGTATAAGCAAGGGAACAGGAAAGATCGCAACAACTATCGAGGTATCTCATTGATTAGTATACCAGGCAAAGTGTTCACTGGCATATTGGAAAGGAGGGTGCGGTCTGTGGTCGAGAGGCAGTTGGATGAAAACCAGTGTGGTTTCAGACCACAGAGGGGATGACAGGATCAGACTTTTAGTATGCGCCAGGTAATTGAAAAATGCTACGAGAGGAATAGACAGTTGTGTTTACGTTTTGTAGATCTAGAGAAATCATATGACAGGGTACCGAGGGAAAAGATGTTCACCGTACTGGGGGACTATGGAATTAAGTGTAGATTATTAAAATCAATGAAAGGCATTTATGTTGACAATCGGGCTGCAGCGAGAATTGATGGTATAATGAGTTCTTGGTTCAGGGTACTTACAGGGGTTAGGCAAGGCTGTAACCTCTCACCCTTGTTGTTCGTAGTTTATATGGGTCATCTGATGAAAGGTATAAAGTGGCAGAGAGTGATTCAAGCAGGTGGAAATGTAGTAAGCAATATGGCC